>NW_024412376.1:66659388-66697281 GCF_014898765.1 Herpailurus yagouaroundi
GCAGAGAGAGAGGGAGACACAGAATCGGAAACAGGCTCCAGGCTCTGAGCCATCAGCCCAGAGCCCGACGCGGGGCTCGAACTCCTGGACCGCGAGATCGTGACCTGGCTGAAGTCGGACGCTTAACCGACTGCGCCACCCAGGCGCCCCCAAAATAAATTTTAAAAAAATCAATGCACTCCACTTGTTTTACCTACCTGAGTACCTCTTGAAGCCCAGAAAAGAAGTGTCATTTTCTAAGCTGTCTTTGATCCAATCACTCTTTTTAGAACTACCTTTCCTCATCATTGTTCAGAAGCAACACTATTATGCCTCTTCTGTGTCTGAACAAAGAATAGATGAGGGAGGAGTAGGCAAGTTAAAAAAATATAAGCCCTTTTAAAAAAAGATGACTCAGTAAAGATTATTTGATTATGTTTTTTGGTAAATCTAATTCTTGGTTTTACCTAAAAAGGAAAAATCACACCCAAGGACCACCTTAGAATACATTAATTGTAAAAGCACTCCTTATCAGCTACAAATTTAAAAAAAATCTCAAGAGCAATGAATTTAGTCAACACAGACCTTCTCAGACCCAGGCTTAAGCTGCTGAAAGGAATGAATAAAGTTAAGAAGCTTTTACTTATAGCTTTTAATTCTGGCAGATTAAACAAATAACTAAATCTCTTTTCTCTAAATTATAAATATTTCCAGGTAGGGTGGGATTATTCAGAGAATATTTTTCAAAAAATTCCCCAAACTCTGGCACAGGATTAGCAACATCCCTATAATGTTCTTTTCATTTAAAGAGCAATCTTGAAGAAGGAAAAAAAAAAAAAAAAAAAAAAAACTGGTTTTATTTATACGTTGTGAACAGTCTAGCTGACAAAGAGCTTTCATAAGGATATTTGTTTTGGTGAATTAAATTGGCACTGATGCACAGAAACTGATTGGAGGGAAAAAGGATACCAAAGAGGAAACAACAAAAGAATACAAATTAAAAAGTAATACAAGAAAAGGTTTAGTAACTGTCAGCAAATTATTTATTCACAGCTATTTATTGATATTACACTTCCAACAACATGCTATTAGTACTAAAATCTTGATATTTTAGAGGCAGTCATTTATCTCAAAGTCTTAAGGAACTATTCATTAAATTCCATATACTTTTTCAATATATTTGATGTACGGTCCTGGATATGGCAAAGATAGCAGAATTTTCCCATTCTTATTCTTATTATGTTTTCCTTTCTTCTATGGGTATTTGGAGGGTCATAAGGCAGAGTATCTGAGGTTCCCTGTCCACATTAGGTAACTAATTTGACAAAGTCTTAAGTTCTGAAGATCGTTTTATGGTTTGTACAAATTCAGTCTTAGCCAGTGTGCTGGAGCTGACTGATTCTGTATTGTAAGAGGTACTTATTAAACTTTCAGGAGGTTTTTAAGCTAGTTGACATCCCAGTGGTAGTTTGAAACTGGCCATGTAGGAGTGTTTACATCATGTTAATTGTCAAATGCTATGAATCAAGACTTCCCTAACCTCATCTCCAGAGCTGATTAATAAACATTTACCAGTAAGTACACCACTGGTAGAGCTATTTTTTGACTTTTTCATAAAATGCCAAGGAAAATAAAACCTATTATATAATACAGCTTTGACCAAAAAGGCTTCTAAAATATGTTATGTTTATTTTTTTATAAATAATTTCAAAATCTCAGGAATTGGTACTACTAAATTTAGAGAATATAGGCCAATTAAATCACATTATATTGGGCTTATCTGTATTTAAAGTTAGAAATGATGTCCTTCAAAGACATACGTTCACTTTTACAGTAAGTTAATGAGTTTCTCCATTCACTCTAGTCTCTGGATTTAGCTCTACTGATAACAGCAATCTGACATCCTGAAAACACATTTATCTTACGAGTAACTTTACATCTGAAAAAAAAAACACATATATTTACATAATTAGTCATTTGGCATTACTCTGTTGAAGACAGAAAAAAAAAAAATCGATAGAAATTAGAGTTAACATAAAATGTAAAACCCCTGAGGAGGAAACAGCTTTTCAGGCCCAATATTATTTGGTGACAGTGGTGGCCAGGGAGGACTTCCAGGACAAAGTAAGGACCAGATTGAGACCTAAAGAGACACCATACTTTATGTAGTAATTAATACTTAAACTCTTGACAATTCCTAATAGGCAATCAAAAGATACTAATGTTGTTTATACATCAACTTATTAAAATTTTCTCCTACTAAATTGTCATAGGAAAAATAAGGCTGTTTCATTCATTTTGGCCTCCGTTTCACATTTGGGCAAAGCAAAATGCTGGTAAAGACATGTCTTAATTTGTCTGGTGTGAAACTGGCCCTGGGTCTCTGCATAATAAATATTTAGTGCCTTTGTGGCAGCGTTCAGTTTAAGCCAGATTATAAGAGTGTCGTCTGTGTTTAAACATGGAAAGGGTTCACAGTAAGGAGAGAGATCTTAAACTTTTCTTTTTTTCCTGGATTTGGCTCTTGCTTAGTATCCCTCAGGAAATGGGCTGTTAAGGGATATGCTGTCACATCACAATTCTGAAAGAAGATACCTTAAAACCACCAAAGCAAACCTTCCTCTGTGGATAATTTAGCAGGCTGATTATAGCACATTTCATCACTGACCAACAGAACAGAAATAACAACTAAAGCTGAAGGCTCATTGCAGAAACATTTCTGAGCAAACAGTTTTCCTGAGCTTTGGCTTCATGGTTTCATATTTAATCACTTCAGCATTTTTCTGGTTAAACAACTCTGATATGAAATGGGAATCCCAGAAAGTACTGTTTTATTCCAAACAGCTGGAAAATTGGTAATTCTTTTTTCTCTCCCACTTGTTATAGATTCAAAAAATCATTCCAAATCCCCAGTATTTATTCTGTTCATTAAATTGTCTTGTTCCATGGTTTTTCAGAAACTTTAACTGGCAGCCCTAATATCTCTTTGTAAATGTTGTCTCATTTTAAATAACTGCTTTAAATAAATAATCTAAACTCAGAACCAGTGGCATCTGGGTGGCTCACTTGGTTAAGCGTCTGACTCTTGATTTTGGCTCAGGTCACGATCTCACAGGCTCACAAGTTGGAGGCCCGCGTCAGGCTGTGAGTGGACAGTGCAGAGCCTGTTTGGTATTCTCTCTCTCCCTCTGCCCCTCTCCTGCTCTCGCTCTCTCAAAATCATGAAACATTAAAAAATAAACTCAGAACCAAATTTATGGCAGCAGATTCAGGCTCCAGCCCTGCAGCACACCTGATCTACACTCCACATGTAAGAACAAAATTTTCCAGGTCAGGCAGGGCAAGCCCTCCAGATTAGTGAATTGTTACCTCTTCTCTGATTTGCATCATCACCGTTATTTACAATTTCTCTCTAATTATTTAAAAATAAATCAAGTATCTTTGTAAAATTGTAGACTTATCACACTTAATTTTCTTCGTTAAAATCCTACTTCAATGACTTAAAGTCTGAAAAGTTAAATGGCAAAAGGCTTTTTCTTAGAATGCACAAGATACCAGAAACATCGCTGCTTTCTGTGCACCAGTGATAGCCATGAATTTGATTAATGTGTAATCATTTAAGAATCCATTAAGATGGGATATGAGCCAGCTGGTGTGGATCTGGTTGTGTCCGCTTTTGTTTTTTCTTATTTGAGAGAGAGAAAGCACGAGAGCACAAGTGGGGGAGAGAAGCAGAGGAAGGGAGGGGGAGGGAGTGAGAGAGAGAGAGAGAGAGAGAGAGAGAGAGAGAATCTTAAGCAGCCTCCACACTCAGTGGGGCTTGGTCCCATGACCCTGGGATCCTGACCTGAGCCCAAATCAAGAGTCAGAGGCTCAACTGACAGAGCCACCCAGGCACCCCTGTCCACCATTTTTTATTGTCTGTGAGGGCACTGAGCAAAATGTCAGGTACCACTGCTGAATTCTCTCTGCAGTGAACAGTAGGTGACTAGGAGGGACTGAAATTCCCAGGATTCCCTGGCCAGGTGCCATTGATTCTAAAACAATTTGAGACTGTGTATTATAAAGTTAGAACGTCAGATTGTATAAATATGAGGTGGTCCAGTCCAGACTGAATCCTAATCAAGTGAATCTCTGAGTGGGCCAAGCAGAACCAGCCCTTTCTGTCCCTTTCCCAGGGATCTGAGAAATGATGGTTTTGGAAAGCACTCCAGCTGCAGTTCTGGCTCTATTTCTAGGCTCTGGGTCTATCCCTTTACCTACAGACCCATTTTTAAACTGCTAGGAAACTGTGGGTAGACTATATAGCAATATGAACTGCATATTTATATGATCCTTTTCTGGATGTGTTTGGATTCTTCACTATGAAAAAGGCATCACAGATCCCACTTAGCATCTGATTCCAAGTCAGTTCCCTGTTAGGTTCTAGGAGCTTTGTTAAGCAGAGGAAGAAGCTCCTTACACTTGGTCTTACCTTTACGTGCAGGTACACTAGTTCCAGATATCCCCAAAGAACTAATCTACGGTAAGTCCAGTAGAATATTGTAAGACACACAGCCTTTCTTCATGTTGGCAGCAACGCTTTGGATGCTGTAAAGTAAGTTGTGGGTTTTTCTTCCTATTGTATTACATATTTTATCAATAATCTGAAAATCACAACGTTAACGTATTTATGCTGCTTAGTCAATGCTAGTAAATTTGCACTGTCAGCATTTTGCATCACTATTTACACTGAATATTCTTCCTGGATGTGCGTTTGAATTGAACAAAGAAGGAAAATTCTTCCTGTTTTTCTATTTTCCTTCTCCATCCCCCTGTCCTTTGGGCTATTTTACAAAACACTCTCATTTATAAAAGAATAGTGTCTCATAAATGATGAAGTACAAGAATTTTAAACACCTTAATTGCTAGATGTGTTTCAAATCTGACAACACTGAATTCTAACTTAGTGTTCAACATTCTAAATTAACATTCAAAGAAAAAATTTTTTAACCTGGCAATGATGCAAAATATCAAGTTGAAAATCAATCACAAGAAGATATAACATTTTCAGACAATTTAGGGTTTATTGTGTGTTGTGTTCAGGTGCCTGAAAGAACACCAGGGAAAGAATGCACGCCATTTTCAGGTAACTTCATTTTTCATTGTGCAATACATAATCAATTCAAAAGATTTTTTAAAAAGAAAGAATTTTTAGCATTCTTTTCATTTCTTGCTAGATTCTCATTTAATGAGACATAGCATGTATTTAAATATGTCAGCTTATGTCTCATTTTCCCAAAATTTCTGATATACTTTTAACCGGCAGCCTAAAAGTGGAGAAAAAGATTCACAAACATCGTTTATATTTGCTTTTGCCTGACTAATGGTAGTTGTATCACAGGGCCCTAGCCAACGCTTGGGGAAAGCTGCCAAATACACGCAGACAAGCCAAAAGTCACTAAAGATAAGCAAGTCACAATGCATGGTCTGTGGTGGCACCAGATACCTGCATAAAATAATCTCTCAAAATAAAAGATACTCACTGAACAGAAATGCAGTTTATTTTAACAAACTTTCCTGTAGTAATTTATATCTTTTTTAGGAAATTCCAAAAATATCCTGCCAGGTATTCATGATTGTTTGGGCAGCTTCCCATACGAGGGTCATAAGTCACAAGGAGATGCAGTCTTGGTTCCCTCTGTCCCACACAAAGGCAACCTGGACCATTGAATAATTCCTTGCTTTCAAATTAATGCTAAATGTTGTTATATTAATTAAGCTATTGGTAAGAAATATTAGATTTTTTTTTACAATAATCAGGCTTTAGTTGAATAAGCTGAGCTATAGAAGTGTAGCTATACCTCCAACAACAATTTGGACAAATTTAATCTAAAGGAGTTACAACTTAATAAAAACAGATGAGATTGCATCAGAGCATTTGGCAAAATATTTTCTGACAGTTTTATGTAGTTTGTTTTAAAATATGCTAAGTCAGCTTTTGGAATTTTAAAGATATTTTAGTATCTTCAATAACATAACCATTTAAATCGCATCAGCACATATTTACTAGACTCTTTCTAAGGTTAGGGTTATGGCTTGAAATGATTGCTTTAACTACTTCAGTTGAGAAAGCTTTAATTTCAGCACTTGAGTCAACGGATCAGGAATGGCCATGCAACAGAGGTGCTGACTTAGGTTCAACACTTGACTGACGCCGATTGACAAGTATCTCTGACTCCATCCCCCCTCCCACTCCATTGGTCTCTGCTTAGTTCCAACCTTTATTATTTATTTTTTTAATTATTTTTTTAATGTTTTTATTTATTTTTGAGAGAGAGACAGACAGAGTGTGAGCAGGGGAGGGGCAGAGAGAGGGAGACACAGAATCAGAAGTGGGCTCCAGGCTCTGAGCTGTCAGCACAGAGCCCGACGCAGGGCTCGAACTCACAAACTGTGAGATCATGACCTGAGCGGAAGTCAGAAGCTTAACCGACTGAGCCACCCAGGGGCCCCAACCTTTATTATTTCTAACATGGCCCATGACAATAGCCTTCTCTCTAGCCTCTGGGCCTACAATCCAACCTCAATCCACAGGAAGGTGGCCATTTGACACCTGTCCTTAAAGCTTTGTAAATTGTTCAATTGCCTATAGTCCTTAAAAGTTTACTCTGAGAAGTCAACCAATTTTCTGTCAAGCAAAACAAATGATAAACCAATTTCTTCACAATTTATCTCCAACCTATTTCTTCAGCCTTATGTCTAACCAATCCCATATGCACTCCCAAATACCCTAAACTGTAATTTTTATCACAATGGCTAAAATAAAGACTGTGTAATCAGACTGCAGGGTTCTAATCGCAGCAGTACCACCTTCTGGATGTGTTAGCTGGAGACAAAATACTTAATTTCTTGAAATTTCAGTTTTCCCATCTGCAGAATGGGGATCAAAAGGTTGTTGTCAATGTTAAATGACACATATTGATACTCAATAAAGAGTAACTAGTATCAATCACACAAATAAACAATTCATTCTTACATCCATGCCTTTACCTAAAGCTATGTGGCTGATAGGTTCCTCCCCCCTGGAATCCTTTTCTCTGTGAACTCCTATTTGTCCCTCAAAGCCTGGTTCAAATGGCAATTGCCTTTGAAAGCCTTCTTTTAACATTTCACTTGGAAAAAAAATAGCCTTCCCCACTGCAGGACTTACAGCATTTTGTGCATATTGCACTAGTACAGCCTGCATCTTCATAAGCCTTCTCCCTATACTGTAAGATCTGCATGGAAAACAATAATATCTTTGCATCCCTATATTGTTATGGATGAACTGTGTCCTCCAAAAAAAGGTACAGTAAATTCTTAATACCCAGTACCTCAAAATGTGACCTTATTTAAAAATAGGGTTGTTGCAGATGTCATTAGTTACGACAGCATCAAACTGGAGTAGAATGGGGTCCCAATCCAATATGAACAATGTCCTTATAAGAAGGCAGCAGTATGAACACACAGAGTCACTGGGAAGACACCATATGAAGATGGAGGTGGATTTTGGAGTGATACATCTACAAGCCAAGAAATGCCAAGAATTGGTGGCCTTTATCAGAATCTATGAAGAGGATGGGGTGCCTGGGTGGCTCAGTTGGTTAAGCGCCTGAGTCTTGATTTCAGCTCAGGTCATGATCTCATGGTTCATGAGTTCAAGCCCCACATGGGGTTCTATACTGACAGTACAGAGACTGCTTGGAATTCTCTCTCTCCCTCGCTCTCAAAATAAATAAATAAACTTAAAAAAAAAAAAAAAAAGAACCTATGAAGAGGCAAAGAAGGATTCCTCCCACAGCCTTCAGAAGGAGTATGACCCTGCCAATACATTGATTTCAGACTTCTAGCCTCCAGAACTAGAAGATAATACATTTCTATTGTTTTAAGCCACTGGGTTTGTGGTACTTTGTTACAACAGCTCTGGGAAACCAACACATATCCCCAAATTCAGGGAAAAAAAAAACAAAACTAATATATTTGTGTTGAAGAAGCAAATGACTTCAAGGATTTCACTTAATCAATTTGGGCTTACATAGAAAAATGGGAATATGTACAGATGGCCATATTAGAACATCAAAAGCTCTCACTTTAAAAATCTGTAACTGGGGCGCCTGGGTGGCGCAGTCGGTTGAGCGTCCGACTTCAGCCAGGTCACGATCTTGCGGTCCGTGAGTTCGAGCCCCGCGTCGGGCTCTGGGCTGATGGCTCAGAGCCTGGAGCCTGTTTCCGATTCTGTGTCTCCCTCTCTCTCTGCCCCTCCCCCGTTCATGCTCTGTCTCTCTCTGTCCCAAAAATAAATAAACGTTGAAAAAAAAAATTAAAAATCTGTAACTATGCAATTTCATATTTTAGTGTCATATTTCAACTTTCTTCCCCATCTAAAAATTTAAGATGATACAGTTCTAGGATTTCGAACATTCCCATATTCCTCCTTGCCTTGTCATCTACATTGTTTATAAAATGGAAACTATTATTAATCATCAGAGCAATTATATGAAAGTTTTTCAACAGACGATTCATTAAAAAATGACACAATTATTTATCTCTATATGTTATCTATAATCTAAAGATATTGTGTCTGAGACTTTAGAAAAATTTTTCCAAAGCATTTTTACTTACAACATGGTTGCTCTTAGTGATCTATTAATTTATCAGAATGTAGTTATGCTGATATGTGTCTTACCTAGAAACATTCATTTACATGGAAATAACAGTGTAAAGGCAGATAAAAGTAATCTTACATTTCAGGCTAGAGTCAAGGTCTACTCTCTACTTTAGTAACTGTAGCTAAGAAAGAAGGGAAAAAAATCTAGAAGAATTTGGAAAGAGAAATGTAATTCTAGTCACTGTGGTTAGAAGGGACATTTATTGTACAACTGAAAATTCCAAAGTATACAAGGAAGGCAGAATGCCATACTATTTGGTGCCTAAAATAACACATTATAAAGTAAAGCAATTTCATTTTTGGATCATGGAAACTTCAAGACTATGAAAAATGTGCTTTCTGAGATCTCTATGAGCCTTAACTTCAAGAACATGCAGTAAAGGTGCGAAATCTATCATGAAAAAGAAAGCCCTACACTCCCTGAGCCCAACATCCAGTTTCTGACACCTACATTTAATGTTGCCTCTAAACAGATGTCACAGCTTTTATTGTTTATGACTTCAAGCACCAGGACTCACAATGAAGGAAACACAGTCTTTTCTCCAGCTTGTGGAACTCCTATGAGTGTACACATTTAATCCAGTCATCTAATAATCCAACAGTCATTCATTAATCATGAGTTATGTCTGATCCTAGGCCCATCACTGATTTGCTGTGGCAGCTTTGGGTAAGTTATTTTTCTCTGAAGCTCAGTATTCTCATTTGTAAGCAAAGATAATGACAGTACCTGCTTCCTAGAATTGTTGTGATGATTATATAAGAGAATATGCTTAACACAGAGCCTAGCATATAGTAATTACCCAATAAAAGTTAACTGCTATATGTCATCATTATTACTGGGATGTGTTATGGAACTAGTAAGCAAGTTGAGGGTAGGACTGTGCCTATTTCTTAATGGACACTCAATACTAATACCTGAAAGCAGTGAATGTCAAAGTAAGTCTGTGTGCCAAATCCAGTCCAATGCCTGCTTCTGCAAATAATGCCTATTTGAACACAGTCTCTCCTGTTCTATGTTGCCTATGTCTACTTTGCCCAGAAGATGTAAGCAGTTGTAAAAAAGACTGGATAGGCTGCAGATTCTATTTATTATTTGGCTCTTTAAAAAATAAGTTTGCTAATCCTGTGCTAGAAACTTGCTACTTACTGTGTGGTCCTCAGCTCAATAATGCAGACATGTAGGCTCCCTTGACCTACTGAATCAGAAACTACACATTTTCACAAAATCCCCAAATGATTCACATGTATATTAAGAGTTGATGAGCACTGGTCTAGGCCAGGGGCTTGCAAGCTTTCTGTAAAAGGCCAGACAGTAAATACTTAAACCTTTGTTGCAGGGCTATTATACCTGTTCAACTCTGCCTTCTAACTCAAAAGTAGCCACAGAAAATATGTAAATAAACAGGCATGGTTCTATGCCTTAAAACTCTGTATGGAACCTGAAATTTCAATTTCATACAATTTTCATGTATCACAAAATATCCTTTTAATTTTTTTCAACCATTTAAAAATGTTGAAACCTTGGGGCACCTGGATGGCTCAGTCAGTTAAGTGTCCGACTCTTGATTTCGGCTCAGGTCATGATCTCATGGTTCACGAGTTTGAGCCCTTCATCTGTGGAGCCTGGTGGGGATTCTTTTGCTTTTGCTCTCTCTCTGCCCCTACCCTGCTTGAACTCTCTCCCTCTCAAAACAAACAAACAAACTTAAAAAACAAATTAAATATAAATGTTATAAGCTTCCTTAGCTTGTGGGCCATACAAAAACAGGCAGCAGGTGGGATCTGGCCTGCAGATCAGAGTCAGCAGTCTTAATCTAGGCTAATGCCATATCACTGCTTAGCCAACACTCTGTCCCTCCTCTCATGCTCCCCCCAAGACTCTAAACACTTACTTATATTTTCTAACATATGTGACTTTATGTTACTTATCTCCCTTACCCTAGAAAGAAGGGTATGTTACTTATCTAACTTATCCTAAAATACATTTCTGTTCCTCCTATATAATTTCTAACTTGTAGTATAAAGTTCCTGTCAAATGATGTGATGGTGTACTATATCCCTTTCACTGGCAGAATAGAATATAGCACCAAGAGGCTCAGCTAGGAAGCTATAGGTAGATAGACAGACAGACAGACAGGTGGGCAGATAGAATAGGAAACTGATCACAACGAAAAACTCTTTTGCTCCTAAATTCTAACCAACCATACAGAGCATTTCTACATATGCAGTCAGGATTCATATCTGTTTGATACACAATATCCTCCTTCTTCGCCCTTCAAGTGGGCTGAAGTCTTTGGAAAGTGACATAGGAAGTCCTCACATCTTGTCCTTCCTTCTTTCAGAGGCTAGTGAGTCACAAGCAACTGGAAGGAACAGCCACAGAGGGTCCCTTCTGGGAGGAACAGCTTTGCCCCAGCCTCCCTGCTGGGCCCTGGGCCAAGCTGCTGTGGTAATGGGTGATAGGAAGAAAGATGGCTAGAGAGGGGAATCCCCCCCTTTCATTTAAGCCAGTGCCCTTTGTTCCTGCTTATACTAAGATGATAAACAAATCAGTTTCATAAAAGAAGCTTAGTTCATAAAAACCTTTAATTTGTGTTCAAAGTTTATTGAAGCTAAGCTCAATAAATGGGTAGATAAGAGGACTTTGTTGACTAAACTCAACATTAATGATTTAGGTTTAACAATGTGAGAAACAAAAAAGTACTCAAGATTCATCAGAAACACAAACTATATGAACTATCTGAACCATTTAGAGGAAATATTCATATACACAATTTCATTTATTACATATAGATATATATGTATGTGCGTGTATATATATATATATACATATATATATATGCACATATATAGTATATTACATTTTTAATCTGAATGAATGTGTTAGAATAGATTTTGACTTCTGGTCTAGGCTACTGCCACATCCTTTTTGACTTACTGACTCTATTTTACCTTTCTACCATCATCCAGTTTTCTATCTCCTTTCTAGGGTAATTTATTCTCTGGGACAGACTGAGATAAAAACCTTTTTACATAATCTAACACATCGTTTAATTGTAAATCATTCACCAATGAAGTATTTCCTCTAGTGTATTAATTAGAGTATCTCAGCTATAGCAAACAGAAAATCCTGGCTTAACTAGCCGAAGACTTATGAAATTTATCATTTTATAGGAGAAATTTTGAAGTGAGGCAGCTTCACCGTTGCTTAGTTCAATGCCTCAACAATATCATCAAGGATTCTTTCCATTTTTCTATGTTGCATTATTCAATATGTAAGCTTGTCCTTAGGCTAACTACCTTATATCTTAATCAGACAAGGTAATATCCAGTAAAAATACTGTCTTTTGTGTCTCTTTTTAATGTTGACCAAGTTTTTCTCTAAGCCCCCAGAAGATTCCACTTCATCGCTCATTGACCAGAAAGGTATCAAACTTATTACTAAAATATAAATAGCCAAGAATGAGATTACCATAATTGGATCAGAAAAGTATATGGCCATGTGGAAGAGATTAAATCACCTGAACAAAGATCAGCATTAGAAAGAAGAAAAGTGGGGAGGGGTGTGGGACTTATCACTGAGTAGTCAAACAGTCAACACTACAACCAATAAGAGGTATCCCACTCATCAGCTGTTGAAGAAAGCTAACTAATTTGCAGGAAATAGATAGTAACTGGGAGATTCTGACTGTGACTATGTAACATGAATACTGGATTAAAGTAATATAGATCTGAAGCAGCCTAAATGTAATTATAAAATTAAAGGCACATACCACAATCTAAGAATAGCTATAGAATTTGGCAAAACCTAGCCCTAACACCTTTCAGTAAACCAATGTCCATCAAGTAACTCAAGTGGTTGTAATTTGTAACCTTCACTCAAGCCCCAGCCAACTTTCCCCATGATATGATCAGTTCTAATTAATATAATTATGGGCCAATTAGAATCTGCATTCATTTTTGTTCAGCTCAATCAAAATACTTGCCACTTTAAGAACATTCCATTGACTCTTATATTCCTCTCATATTTTTTTGTTTTGTTAGATTTTGATCACAACTTTACAGTCATTCTAATTTTCACTATTTGTATTTGTCAACAGCAACCAACACTTGCCTTCACAAGCAGGTACTAGGGAGTGGTAGGGACTGTAGAAGCATATGCTCTACTTAAAAGATTAGCTGCTTCTCAGTTTGGCTGACTAACGCTAGTGAAAATGTGAACCCAATAAGGTAAGATTTTCCAATTTTCCAAAATAAATCGGGAATCTAGATGTTTATGTAGTCATGTCCCAATTTGCTAATGTGGGCAATTAGTTACTGGATACTGATTACACAAAGGTATTCATTTTATGAAATTCCTTGAGCTGCACATGTTGATTTGTGTATCATTCTGTATTCAAGAATAACATGTACTTGAATACAAAGTTTACTTTAAAATAAGCAAACAAAACAAAACAAAACAAAACAAAAAGAAATTCAAGTTATAAAAAAAAAACCCTCTAAAATGATCTACAGGTTATCAGTTTGTGACTGCCAGGGGTTTGGGGGGGGCGTGTCTCTTACAGCTTCATTTCAGGGTGCTGCAAGTGGGTACAAACAAGGCTTGGTCATTCAGTGGTTGATGGATGATAGAGGACTGAAATTAAAAGAGAAGTTGTGTATTCTGTTCTTTCTGTCCCTCCCTGCCCACCCTTAGTGTCTACCCAGCAGCAGAAGTATAGAAACTTGGTTTTGTAAGCCAAGAGGAAGAGCAGAACACTATTTCTGAAACCCAGATGGTGAGGAGTAGCCGTGGCACACAATTACTATTTACTTTTTTTTTAACTACAGTAAAACCCCGGGTTATAAGTAACTTTTGCTGTGAGTGTTCTGCAAGACGAGCAAACATTTCTAATAAATTTTAACTTGATAAAGGAGTGCTGTCTTGCAATATGAGTAGTATGTAATGCCAAGTGTCACATGATCACAACTGAGCCAATGATTTTTCTTCTCTCTCTCTCTCTCTCTCGCTCTCACTCTTGCTCTCTCGCTCTCCTTCTCTCACTGCAGGATTGTGGGTGATCATCAATGCAATGTCACATTTCCATGAAACCCTCAAAATGAGGCAGAAAGCAAATGTCTTTGTATAGGTTCCTTGTTAAAAGTTGCACAAAAAGAAAAAGATTCCGTTGAGCCAATAGATAGCAGTGATTCCATTAGTGGTAGTGAAAGTCGTCCTACACGATAACCCCCCTCTCTTGTCTCCCTCACAGCAGCCACAAAGGTTTTCAAAGGTAATATAGGTCAATTTGTTTATTTTTCTTTACATTTTGTATTTTATTTATTATTTTGTATTATATTACAGTATTGTAATCATTTTTATATGAATATTTTTGGGTTGTGGAACAAATCATCTGAGTTTCTAGTATTTCTTATGGGGCAATTTGCTTTGATATACAAGTGCTTTGGATTACAAGCATGAATTATGCTCGCAAACCCAAGATTTTACTGTATTTCTTCAAACTAGGAAACAAAAACCTATTCTAAATCTAACCTATTCTAACATTAAGTTTTCCAAATATAAGATAGAAAGCATATCAAACAAATTTCCTTTTATAATTTAAAAGTGCAAGTTAGAAACTGACTGATACTTGTTAATATATATCAGGACTTAATGTGTTTCAGAGATAGTTCTTTATCTTGCCTTCCTGCCATGTTTTGCTGTTTTTTATAAGAATGTATTATGCAGCAAGTAATTTAGGATGGGATTATCTCTAGTGGGCTTCATAACTAATTTTGTTGGAGAACTATTTCTTTTAAGTGTTTTGCTGCTAAAAACATGACAGAGCTACTCTGTTTTTCCCATGAGTGTTCTGAAGACACATTTAAACATTTCTACCTATGAGAATCTGCTTAATTCCCCTGCAGAATATTGAAGGGGGGAAAAAAGTTACTATTTGACCAGAAAAGACTAAGTCATTTAAATATGATCAGATATCTAGAAATAAAATAGCACATTCCATGAAGAAACTGAGAAATCACAACATAGATATATTGTACATGAGCAACTCAGAAACACAGTATAAAAGAAGAGGAACATAAGTGATGTTTTTAAATTAAGCTTACTAGAACATGAAAATAACACCAACACCACATAAATTCAATTGGTTTTTCTTACATAGGACAGAGTAAAAAAACAAGTAAAGATAAAAACTGGTGGTAATAAATTTCTCCATTCCTTATGCTTAAGGGTAAATTCTAGCTTGAGAATGTCTGAGGGTTCAATGAATAATATTTCCCTTAAATCCAAAGTTCTTCCTTAATAGATTTTTAGACAACTATCTGCTCCTCGATAGTACTCAGTCTTAGTTTATGAATAAGATGAAAAGAGTTTATAGGGATAATGTCTTTTACACATGGCCCTATGTGTGTTCGTATATACACGTGTGTGTATGTGTGTGTTTACTTGCATAAACTGTTTAAAATGGAAATGTCTCCAGAATAAAATGTACCCAGGATAAAATTACTAACTGGATTCTTAAAAGATGTAACTACTGCCTCAGAGTCTTGGGGAAACTGTTGCTCAGAAGCTGCCAGGATTCCAAGATACCAACCAGGAAGTACAAGAAAATGTGGGGAAATTTTAATTAAAAGTCCACTATCTAATCTAAGGTGATTTGAATACTTCTATAGATGTTTATGAATTTTTATCACATATCATTACGGTTCATAAAACACGCCATTTATACAAACAATAACCATATAAGTCAAACTCTCTAAACTGTCAAGTTACCCTTAGCTAAAGCAATCAATTATTTACTTTGATTTAGTACATCGCCCTAGATTTTTCCCGTATAGGAAAGACTAAGTATTGGTAAAACAGCTAAAGACACAGCCAAGCTTCTGACTTTTATCCTTTCTCTCTAAAAGGTATTTAATAGTCATCACCTTTTGCAAACAGATAAAATGTTGGTTTATGTACATTTATATCAAGTATCAAGAACCTGGAATCCAAAAGATCATTTTGGTCTTTTTAAAAATGAGGGAAAAGTAGGGCAAAGGCATTCCCCATATGTGTGCTTTACTCAGTTACTTTTGCTACTTTGGCTTTTTGTACATGTGCTGCCAAAGTGAGTGCAGGGTGTCTTTCAGCCACTTTGGCTTTTTGGAATGGAAGGTGAGATCTCAATAAAGATCAGACCCTTATCTCACCCAGCTAACTTCTTTTTCTTTTAATTCCAGTTATAATTCCAGTCTAATACCTAGCACATTTCTTAAAGGCCCTTCCAGTCCTGTGTAGTCCATGATCCCATGAAGACTTGCACAGACCCTGACCACAGCAAATTCAAATTGTTCAATAATAATACACCCTTCAGATAAATGTGACTTTTAGTCTATGTGACTTTTAATCAAAAACAAAATGCAGGGTACAAAATTTTCCAAGATCTCATTCTAAGATTTGTTGTCTATAATATTAGCCAATGTTTCACGTACCTTTATTTAAATCTTCTTAAATTAGAGAAAAGTTGAAATCTTCCCACCACCAATGTCAACCACCATCATAGAGTACAGGTGCGCAGCCTCATGTGTTCACAAAGTACCTTCCAGATCCCAATAATCTTGAGCATTCTTTGTTCATGTGCCTCAAACTCTTCTGTCCACAGAGATCACTGAAGAAGGAAATTTACTGATCAACATTATTTGGTTGGTTTTAAGAAGACATTTTGTGGTATCATAGAGAACATTTCACCAACATCGTAAACCATTCATGTGGAATTCTGGAATACAGAATACAAAATTGTATTATTTTTATGATTCCAAATATCAACATGTGACAGAAAAAACAATAATCACAAATATCTACACTGGGAACCATACGTCAAGACATACTCTATTATTTTGTGTTTATTTCTGAAACTATTTCTCTTCTATCTAGTTCTAGGACTTTAAGCCCAGTGGAAGGGAGAAAAGGATAAACATGAAGCTATATCTATCACTAAAGCAATAGGAAGAACATAGCCCTATTTATTTGTTGATAAGATTTCTAGAAGCTAAAAATGGAAAGCAAGACAGGAAATAATAGTTTATTTATAAATAGCTTATTTATTTATGGGCCAAGCAAGAGTTAATATAAATAAGCCCTATTTCACTCATATTCATTGTTTAAAATATCCCCCTCATCTTACCTAGTTTACAACTACTCCTAAATTTCACTCTTTGCCTTAGTGCTATTTCTCCTTCTCTGTTCTCCGTGTCAACATGGTGGCAGGTAATAAAGAGCTAAACCAAAACCATAGGCTTCTCATGACCCAGGTCTTTTTCTCACTGACTTTGCCAGGCACGACTTCTGCTCTTTCTATGACCCTCCTCGTTGCTGAGAGTGAGCCTGTCCCTTCAACCACTCCCCACTCCTCCACCTAACTCAAGTATATTTCAATTCCTGAAACTCCTCTGATTGCTGCTCTTTTGAATAAACTCTGGGACCAGGTTTTTTTTTTTTTGTTGATGTTGCTGTTCCTGTCTCTACGAATTTTCTTTGTGTTTACCCACACCAATCTGACCTTCCCACCTTCCTCATCCCCCCATTTCCACTTCATGAGTGACTTCAAATGACAAAAGGGAAAATTCTGAAACAGATCAAATTCCTGAATGAATGAGGGAGCATTAGGGACAGTCTTACAGCTGCAGCCTACCCCCTGCAGTTGTGATTGTATTTGAGGGCACCAAAATGAAGTCTTAAGTAGAATGCACAGTTGTTTGATGAAGTTTAGCAGTAATAACCAACTGGTGTTCTGCCAGAAATTCAGTTTTCCCTTCTATTTTCCTAAACACCGTTAACATTTTTTTTTAACGTGATGGATTTGGTAAGGTAACATGTTTTATCTCATTACAGCCTGAACTTTTTAAAAATGCCTTCTGCAAAAAACAAATCTCCAGCATCGTACCCTTACCCACCTTCCCCCAAACATTCCATCACCATTTTTTATTAAAACTCTCTCACTGTCACACTCCAAAGACATGTCTGATTCCACCCACCCAGGGGGTGGCGAGGCTAGGATGCCAGACCTACCTTGGCCACCGGAGGCACTGGGCAGGTGAGGGCGGCAGGGACAGTGGTTTGTGTGAGCTCAGAAGCCCAGGGGCAGGTGGTGTTTGGAGGGAGCCAGGGGAGACTAACAACAGTGGCCTGAATCAGGAGCCGGCAGCCCTAAAAGACAGCGCCAGGTATTTTCAGCAGGCTCCGGTTCAGCGTGTTCCCCTGCAACAGCCCCTTAATTTCTGATACCAGCTAGAAACACTTGCCTGTCACTGAGATCTTGTTGCTTGGCACTCGCGCATGGGCACCTGCATCCCACCAGTCGCCCCTGGAGGCTGCCGGGAGCCTTTGGATTTGCGCATGCGCAGTCTGTTCCTCAGAACGGGCCTGCGCCAGTGCGGGGGAGTCAAGGCCCGTGGGACCAGGCCGACTCTAGGCCCCGTCCCTACAAGCCCTCACCTTTGCTCCCCTTTGAAGAGGCGGTAGAGAGAAAGCTTGGGCCAGACGCCTTCATGCCAGAAACTAGAACCCTCTATATGTGTGCACACACCTGTTTGGTGGAGGCCAGTGCCCTAGATGCGAAATTTACTGTACTGTTGCAAACCCAATCCTGGCTCCCAGTGGGCGACAGCAAAGGGAAGAACTCTTCTAGGATCCACTCGTCTCCCTGCCAGGCTTCCCCCTCTTAAGCCTTGTCCGTCTATCCGCGAGCCCCCTGAGATGCAGCTAGGGACAAGGGCCCGGGAGAAACGAAATCTCTCCTTAGGAGAACAGGAGGAAGAAGCTAGAGATCTATATCCCCCCACCCCACCCCCCCCCCCCGCCGCCATGCTCTAGGAGGGGGGGGGGGGGGCGGTCAGCAAACAGTCCACACCATCCAGCCTCGGAGGCCATTAGAAAGAGGAAGATGATGGTAACTCCTGCCCAGCTTGGGCTTGCTGCCGAGGTGCAGAAGTGTATGAAGGAGTCTGAGGCCCCAGCATATGAAAAGCTTTCTCATCCAAGAAATGAAACTATTTTTGGAGCCAGAAAGGAAAAACTTTTGGATACTTTCCTCTTCCCTCAGGTCCTTAGGAGCAGTAATTTTTAAATTATCACCGGCTCCTTCAAATAGCATTATGCTAATTCACATACATGAATTTTCCATTTCCCTGTCTCATTCTTTGTGCTAAATTTTTCATACAATTTACGTCTGCATGTTAAAAAAAAAAAAAAAAAAAAAAAAAAAAAACACCACCAAGATACATTACTATTGTTCCTTCAGACAAAGTGGATCCTATGGTAAGTGTATGTTTAACTTTTTAAGAAACTGCCAGACTGTTACACAAAGTGATTGGGCGTTTTACATTCCTACCAGATATACATGAGGGTTCTATTTTCTTGACATCCTAGTCAACAATTGGGTTTGTCAGCCTTTTCAATATAAGCTATTTTAATGGATGTATAGTGATATTTTATGGTGATTTTAGTTTGCATTTTCCTAACGATTGATGATGTTGAGTATCTTTCCATGAACTTGTTAGCCACGAAGTGTCTTCTTTTTCTTTTGCTCATTTCTTAATTGAAATGTTGCTCTTTTCTTATCATTGTGTTATACACCTTCTCTGTATATTTTGTAGTTATGTTTGTGGGTACACAGATGTATGTTGTGGAAATATTTTCTCCCATTTTGTGGCTTGCTTTTCATTTTTAATAGTGTTTTTTGACAGGTAAAAGTTTTGATTTTGGTGAAGTAAAGTTAACAAAATTTTCATTTATGGTTTATGATTATGTCTTATCTAAGAAACCTCTGCCTAATTCAAGGTTATAAAGATTTTCTCCTATATTTCCTCTTAAAAGATTTATAGTTTTAGCTCCTATGTTTAGAAGTAGGTTTTTTTTTTAATTTTTTTTTCAACGTTTTATTTATTTTTGGGACAGAGAGAGACAGAGCATGAACGGGGGAGGGGCAGAGAGAGAGGGAGACACAGAATCGGACACAGGCTCCAGGCTCCAGGCTCTGAGCCATCAGCCCAGAGCCCGACGCGGGGCTCAAACTCACGGACCGCGAGATCGTGACCTGGCTGAAGTCGGACGCTTAACCGACTGCGCCACCCAGGCGCCCCTCCTATGTTTAGGTATAAGGGCTATTTTGAATTATTTTTTGTGTGTGATGTAACAAAAAGGTTGAGATCCCCTTTTTGTATGTACATATATCCAGTTATTCTAGCACAGTTTACTGAAAATACAATCCTTTCCACCGAATTTTTGACATCTTCGTTGAAAATGAATTGATTATATAATTGTTGGTCTATTTATGGATTGTCATTTCTGTTCCATTAATCTATGTATGTCTAGTCTCTGCTGTTACTATACTCCCTTGGTAGTATAACTTTTTTTTTTTTTTTTAGAGAGTGAGAGGGCACAAGAGGGGGAGGGCTCAGAGGGAGAGAGAGAGAGAGAGAGAGAGAGAGAGAATCTTAGGTAGGCTCCATGCTCAGCCCAGAGCCCAATGTAGGGCTCAATCCCGCCACCTTGGGATCATGACTTAAACCTAAATTAAAAGTCAGAAACCCGACTGACTGAGCCATCCAGGTGCCCTGGTACTATAACTTTATTATCTTGAAATCATATTGCATAAATCCTCCCAAATTTATTTTTTTAATCACTTGCTCTTTGAATTTCTCTATAAATTATAAAATAAATGTGTCAATTTCTCCTTATTCTTGTTTATGAAAGATTTGCTGAATATAGAATTTTGAGTTGACATCTTTTTCTGTTAGCATTTTAAAGAAATAAGTCCATTGTCTTTGGTTTGCATAAATTTCTGACAAAATGTCTGCTGTTATTTTTATCTTTGTTTCTCTGCATGCAATGTGTGTTTGTTTTCTTGATGCTTTTAAGATTCCCTCTTTAACACCTTTTGATTAAATTTGATTAAATTGATTAAATAAATTTGATTAAAATAAGTCTTGGAGAGGCTTGATTTATATTTGTTTTACTTGGGCTTCATTTTGTCATTTGGTTCTGAGAGTTTATAACTTTTCAAATCAAATTTTAAAAAGTTTGGCCATTATTTCATCAAGCATTTTTTATCTTCCTTACTTTCTCTGGAATCCCAATTGCATTTGTTATTATCTCCTGGATCACTAAAGACTAATTTTTTTCAGCCTTTTTTAATCTGTGCTTCATTCTGGATACTTTCTATCACTATCCAATATGTATATTGTTGTCTGTTAATTACTTTGACTACCTTTTTAATTTGGGGTCTGTTTTATTGACTGACTTTTCTCTAAGTTATGGGTCACATTTTTCTGCTTCTTCCCATAAACAGTGATTTTAGTTGAATGCTGAACATCATGTATTTATGTTCTTGAGTGTTGCATTTTGTTATAGTTTGGGGGTGAATTTAGATTACCTTTAATGCTCATTGAGTCCCACTTTTAAGGTGAGGCTTTTCTGGGCTCTCCACTAAATGCATCATATATTCATGAAGGGCTCTTCACTTTGGCTGATGGGAGCTTGAATGATTCTCAGACCTTTATGAGCTCCAGGAATTGTTCAGCTTACAGCTCCCTGGTAATTGTCTTTCCCCTGAAATTGCTCATGTCCAGTGATCTTTGTAGATTGATATTCAGCCAAAGATTTGATGGGGCTACTTTGAAGATACTTGGAGCACTTCTGCACAGCTCCCTCTTCGTAGGCAGTCTGCCTCACAAATTTTAGTTGCCTTGCCTTCCCCAAGTAATGATTTCGGTCCCCTCAATTCATTGACATACCCAAGTTTTGTTTGGTTTCCCCTTCCTGTACTTCACTGGAAAGTACTTCTAGGCAGAAAGTCTAGATGAAGGTAGAGATCACCTCATGTGTTTCTCTTTCCTCCAAGATTATTGTCCCAGGATTATTACGAGGATGAATGAATTAAGATCAGTAGAGACTTGGACCCAAACGTGGCATATGCAAGCTCTCAATAAATGTTATCTTTTTTTTAAAAGTCTACCCTACCTTATCTAAAATCCTAGAGTCCAGGTGAATTTTGAAATTTGGAGACTATTTTATAATGACAATATGGAACATTACACTAGTGGGGTCTGAGAAACACCCCATGACCAACATTAAGGTTTCTATAGCAAACTGCATGAATATTTATTTTAAGTGAGATAAATAAAGACTAAAAATAATCTCATGTCAGTTCAGGTCAGATTTTGTTACGCAAGCAATTATTTCAATATTTTAATTTCATAAATTTTTTATTTTAAAATTTCAAATGAGGCATAATGGACTGTATTATTTTATATTGGTGAGAAAATTAAATGAGGTGATATATGCAAGGTAAGCTAAGCACAATGCCTGGCACATAATAGGTTCTCCATATATGTGCATTTGCCCTTGATACTGAAATTAATAATATTAATTTTATTATATTAAATCCACAAAATATTTGCAGCTAAAGCAACATCTTTATAGGTTGTTTTTACAGAAGTCTTCCAGACATTCCCACAGATAACTTCCTGTGAAGTTCCCAGATTTTTTTACTGTTTCATATTTTATGCCTGGGCATGTAACTCATCTGTCCCCCTTTATGTCCTGCACCTACCTTGGTGAAGCGTCCCTTGTTTGATCCCCCAGCTTGGTTAGTGTCTCATCAGTGACAGTGAAGGAAAGCCAGTCTCACAGAAAAAAGAAAGAAAGGATAAAATAATGACTGCTTTTTATTGAACATTTGGTCTAGAATCTGTGCTAGATACTTTATATGATTATCTCATTTAATTCTCACAACTATTTTGTGGAATAGATATTGCATTACTGTTTTACAGATTGAGAAACTGAGACACACAGAGGTTGGATGATTGCCTAAGGACTTTAGAAAGAAGTCCCTGAAATTGTTTATGTGCTTCGCCTCCCCTCCACCATGAGGGACACACCATTCCAAAGTTTAAGTGTGTAGATGTCATAAAACTACTAGATACCATGGGCAAACTAATGAGTGTTATCAGATTCCACATTCGGGTGGAATGTATTAAAAAATTCTCCCTATCCACCTAGATGGGAATTAAAAGACATCCCAACAACAGCATTTCTGTTCTCAGACCCACAGGGCTTCAATATTCCTTTTGCAGCTCACCTTCAACATTTTCCCCACAACCACTATCTTGTTCACTCCCTAAATCTGATTTGTGTACTCCCTTCAGTCTGTCACCCTTACCAGATTAAAATTTTTGAAAGTGGAGGCTGTGTCTAATTTTCCTTTCTATCCATCTCCAAAATAAATATTTAACACATAGTTACAGCTGGTGTGCTTTTGATGGAACAGAAACTAAAGCAATACCTCAAGGGAAATCACAGACTGGCATTTCAATGTCGATTGGGTTCTTACTTCACACATATGTCAGATTCAAAGTCAGCTGCAGCTCTTACCTTGCGTTGAGTTTCCAGAAACTGATGAATCTTGGGATTTTTGTCAAATAAGTACAAAAGAACATTTTAAACATTATAATAAGTATTTCTTCAGTCTTCATTAATTAATTGCTCCTGTCTTCCATCCTCTGAAATTATAAAATGCACTCTGCTTTTTTTCCTGTCCATATTGTGTGGGATGTAGGTAAGTAGAAGTAGGTGGTAGATGGAAACCCTCAAAAAGGAAGCTTGGGACACCTGGGTGACTCAGTTGATTGAGCATCTGATTTCAGCTCAGGTTATGATCTCCTGGCTCATGGGTTCAAGCCCCATGTCGGGCTTTGTGCTGACAGCTCAGAGCCTGCAGCCTGCTTTGGATTCTGTGTCTCCCTCTCTCCCTGCCCCTCCCCTGCTCACACTCTGTCTCTGACTCTCTCAAAAATAAACAAACATTAAAAAAATAACAAAAAAGTAAGTTCAAGCCAATTCAATAATTTTTAATCCACAGACAATCCACAGTATACATTTTCTGTAAAACATACTTACATAAAGATGGTAGAATAAGAGCTGCTTTAATGACTTCGTCCAAACCAGTCATAGAGCATATGCTATATTGCCATTTAATTTGAGTCTTTCTGCTCTCCAGAAAATCATCTTTGTCTCTTTTTCTTTAGTAAGAACTTTATTTGCATAACAGTTTGGGTCTTTATGGAATACTGGCACTACTCTTTTAGTTTTGTTGTATGGAAATGAACTGTAAAATAAACTTATGTGTCCATGTTCACTCATACACCTGCTGGGGTCTGCATATTCACATGGAAGAATTGAGGGGCAGCAGGAAGTGGAGGTGAGGAAAGTTAAGGGACTTGTCTTATTTGTTTTTACTTAAATTATAAATCACAGATCAATGAAAATAGAAATGTTTTCAAGAGAGATGATTTTCACATGATTGAGAAAATGGCAATGGTCTAGATGGAGAAAAACATTATTAAATTTGTGGTGGTAGCTGGGGCGAGGGGAAGGGCCCTGCAAGATGGTCCCCTGAGCCTGTCTTTGGTGTTGCCACTATTTGTATGCCACCTTATATATTAAACTACATGATCCATCCACTGAAAAATGTAAATAAATTTTGAATTAATAAGCATTGGGAAATAGAAGGCATTTCTTCTTTTTCTTTTTTCTATTTTTTTTTTCAAGGACCTATCCGTTGACTCCACTATATTTTCTGAATAATACAATACAGGGGCTTGGGGGTAGAAAGTATATGCCTAACCTTAACATTGGCCCATAAAACTCCTCAAATTGCACCTTGCGACTGTTGTCAAATGAGCGCATTGAATCAGCAGTATTAATATAATCATATTTTGGTTTTTATGATGAAATAGTTCCAAGGAATACGTTTGAGTAAATTCTTAGGTTCCATCTGAAAATCCGTTCTATAATAATGATAGGTAGTTGCTCACATTTTTTTCCTACTGTGTAAAGTCTCCCAATAGACCACAGAGTTGTGGGGGAAAGTGTTTCTTTTCACCTTACAAATAGTAAATCCAAATTAACTGAATAAGCCAAGGAATAAAAAAACAAAAACAAAAACACCCACATGCAATAAAGAGGTTAGTTTCCATTTCATCTTATGTGCAGTGAACACTAAGTTCTAATTCAGATATGTTTTCTTGAAACATTTTTTAAGGAAAGAGATAAATTTCATCTATAAATATTAAATAGATGATTTGAAGCACTTCTGATTTGTATCATCAATTTTCAAATGGAAATTTTATCACAAAGCTAATAAAAACAAAAAGAGGAGTCAGCATTAAAAAAAAAAAAAAGGATGAGTGAGACATTCTACAGTTTCTCAGTTGAAAGGAACAGCACTTCCTTTTCTCATGATACCAAAAGCTCCCCGATAGTGGACCATACCGGCTTAGAATGTGTCTCCCTCCAGCAGAACAGCTGTATTACTTTTCCCAGCAGCTGATTGGGTCAGTCTGCCTCCGGGCACTCAGCCCCCCACCAAGTTGTTACATTCCCAAGACTGAAGACTCTCTGTCTCTCTCTCTCTCTCTCTTTTTTTTTCCCAGCACTTAATGCATCATCCCTCCCTTTAGAATCTTCAGGCTCCTTCCTCTGAGAAGTAATACAAAAACACTGCTTAATTGTGGCTCTTTCAAACTGGAGCATGATCAGTTTTCTTTAATTCCTGTAAAGACATTTAATGGCTGATGTAACTATGACCTCCATTTGCTCAGTTAATAGAATGGACATTTGGAATTTTTGCACTGAAAAAAATAATTACTACACAGTTATTATATTTTAGCTGTATTTCAAGAAGACAAGAATTCCATTGGATTGAAAATTAATGGGAACATTAGGGAATAAAGGACTCATTAACCAGGAATTAGGTCACTGATCTAGTTCACTTTCAATACTATAGATTCTACAAAAGAAAGACAATCTCCTCTAGCTTACCCAGATATAAATGAACAAAAGTAAGATGTGGGATGATTTCTGTAGCTTACGACTCTGGAGGGTGGTGGTTGTAGCCTGTGGAGCCAGAGTGGAGAAATGAAGCTGAAAGTGCTTTGATGTCTAAATTCCATTGATAACTTTTAAGCAAAACTAACAGTAGAGTGAGCTGTGGAGATAGGAGTGGAAGAGAGAGGATGTTTCAAGAAAAATATTCACACAGTTGTTTAACATGGAGCTGATCAAACAAAATAAAATTATGAGCCATTTTCTTCTAAGGAAGCAAATAGGATGTTTACATTCTCAATTTTTCCTTTCATCTGAGTCCAAGTATAAAGAATCTAAGAGTCTAAGGCTGGCTGAATCTTTTAGTAATTCTCCTTCAGAAAAGCCTTCAGTGAAGAATTAAGAAAACCGATATCAGAGAAAGGAAACTTTTTTAGTGGGAATGGGGAAAGCTGAGCATAAAGAGATGAAGTTATGAAACAATGAATTCTAAAAGTGAAATACCCCCAAAAATTTGATTCCCCACCTGCCCTCCCCCCGGGTTCTTGACCAGGCATAAGCATCAAAATTACTTGAGCTTTTTCATTACACAGTTGCCAAGATGCCACACTTGGCTTTCTAAATCAGAAACCCTGAAAATGGGACATGGCATGGATCCTCTTTAAAAGTTCCACCAGTGATTCTGAAGCACATTTCATCTTAAGAACTACTATTCTGGTGCAATCCACATTTCCTCCAGGCTTCGCCACTCTGTGCTTACAAAGCCACAGTAACAGCAATGGCTGAAAACTCATGGTCCTCCATGTGTAATTGCATGGTTTCATCCATCTATTTCTGTAGTCCCCAAATGCAGAGCATGGGGTTTGAAAGAACTCCCAGATTTCTCTGCTTGTCCTCCCTTGTTAAGGTCTTGGTTAGCAGAACCATGTGAGAGTGGTACTCAACACTGGCTCTCATCTCAGAGCGCGGACCCCTTTTCTGCTTCTCCCAAAGTGCAAACCCTCAAACCCAAGCAGCCTTTGTCATCTCAGAGCCAGGCTGTGTTATGTATGCCTAGACATGGTGAATTGATGTTCCTTCACAGCGCAAAAGCACAGGCTCATAAAAGACTAAGACCTAATCTCAGGACTAGAAAATGCTTCTCGTCCCCCCCCCTCCCCCCCCCGCCCACCTCATCACCACATTACTAAAGCCTATTTACAACAATTGCTTTTACTGGATATATCATGTACAACTAACAAGAAAAACTGGCAAGGCATACCAAAAGATAAAAAACACAATTTGAAGAGACAGAGCAAGCATCAGAACCAGACAGGGTAGGAATATTGGAATTATCAGACAGGGAATTTAAAACAACTATTAATATGCTAAGGGACCTGATGGATAAAGCAGAAATCATACAAGAACAGATGGGTGATGTAAGCATAGAAATGGAAATCCTAAGAAAGAACCAAAACTGCTTGAGATAAAAAGCACTATAACAGAAATGAAGAATGCCTTTGATGGGTTTATTAATAGACTGCACAGAGCTAAGGAAAGGATCTCTGAGTTTGAGGATATGACAACTGAATCTTCAAAAACCAAAAATTGAAGAGAACAAAGACTGAAAAAAACAGAATATCTAAGGACTGTGGGACAATCACAAAAGGTGCATGGTGGAAATATAATGGAAATACCAGAAGGAGAAGAAAGAAAGAGAGAAACAGATATATTTGAAACAATAAAGACTGAGAATTTCCCCCAAATTAATGCCAGATGCCAGATCACAGGTCCAGGAAGCTTAGGGAATGCCAGGCAGGATAAATGCAAGAAAAAAAATCTATACCTTACCAATATCATTTTGAAGTTACAGAAAACTAAAGATAAAGAAAAAAATTCTGAAAGAAAAAAAAAACGGGGGAAAATACCTTACTTGCAGGAGAACAAAGATAAGAATGACATCTGACTTCTCAGAAGCCATGCAAAATAGAAAGATAGTGGAGCAAAATGTTTACAGTATTGAGAGAAAAATGATGCTCTTCCCTAACATGTTGCTGCTTCATCACCCTGGTTTCTAAGCCACATGATAGGTGCCTCTGTGCCAGTGAAAACAGATCCCTAACATTCTTCCTGCAGCCCCTGCCTGCATCTGGGTTCAGGATAATTCCATGGGACTCATTAATAAAAGAGACAGCCTCCTGCTCACTCATGTGCCTTTCCATATCTGTCTCCAGACATCTTCCTCTTTGGAGACATTTTCCTACTATGTAAACTACTTCACCGAAATAGCCTCTTTGAGCTTTTAGCTGAATATTTTCATCAAACACACATCAAAATTCCAAATCCCAGTTTAGGTTGAGATGAGATCCCTAGTACATTAGTAATTCTTCTACAACAATATTCCTCTCTCTCAAGTTATGTAATATCTAGCTACATCCAAGGAGACCACAAGGTCTTTCATCAAGTGCATTGATTGATAAATGCCAGCCTCTGGAGTTGCCCAGAAAATGCTGTTAACATCTGTATTTTCAAACTCAAAGCCCAAATGCCATTTGGATTGCCACATGGATAAGGGGAAGGGAAAGGGTGAGAGGGCATTTGGTAGAAAACGTATCCTCAAACCTCCAACCCTAAAAACTGCTTGAAGAAGTTGCCTGTATCATGTCAGCACTGCATGATCTCTTTGCTCCCCGCACCCTTGCTCCGCTTTCTGCCTCACCCCCACTTTCTAAATCTTATTGTCAGGGCTTTGCATCTTTGCAAGAGGCCCCACCATTCAGCCAATTCTGCAAGCCAATAACTGGTTGTTAAACTTGGCTCTTTCTTCTTTTTCCTCTCACCTCCTACAGCAAATTTATCACTAAATCCCATTGGTTCTATACTCTGAATTTCCCTTGATTCTATTCTCTCCTTCTCTGCATCCCGACAGTCTGCAGTCTGGGCTGACATCATGACTTACTGAGACTAATGCAATAAGTCACAACTGATTTCTTCACATCTACTTTTGTACCCTGAACATTGTTTTCTATGGTACAGAGTATTTTTTTTAGATGTCTGTTTCAGCTTCTCTTAGAAATCTTAAAATCTTCTTAAATCCTCTGAATGTCAGGGCCTTCAACTATAAACTGAAAATAATGATTTCTCCACTGATGATTATTATCAGAATTTGAAAGAGTATAAAATATATGTATAGAGAATATGTATATAAAAAGCTTATATAATATTTTACTTGGCATGTGACAAAAGATCATTCTTTTTTTTTCTAAGTTAACTGAGGACATTGGACTAAATGGAGAAACAAAAGTCCATTCTAGCTCTAAACTGTTATGATTGTATGTTACCAAAAGAAGTTGGATGAACCTAAATTTTAAATTTTTTTTTCAACGTTTATTTATTTTGGGGACAGAGAGAGACAGAGCATGAACGGGGGAGGGGCAGAGAGAGAGGGAGACACAGAATCGGAAGCAGGCTCCAGGCTCTGAGCCATCAGCCCAGAGCCCGACGCGGGGCTCGAACTCACGGACCGCGAGATCGTGACCTGGCTGAAGTGGGACGCTTAACCGACTGCGCCACCCAGGCGCCCCGGATGAACCTAAATTTTAAACTGGATGCCGTATTCTTTAGATACTCTGTTAGTAATAAAATACTAATAAAATACTGAACCAGATGGACATGGATATGACTCATATTAGGCTATGTCAAAGGTGATAAAAACCACTATTGTGTATATACTGCACGTTGCCAAACCCAGCTCTGTCACCTTTTTTCTGTTGGGTGATAGGCTGCTGACAGATTGCTTAGGCTAGGGAGTCAAAAGAAGAGAGTCAGTGCTTCAAGTAAGTCAAGACATTAAACAAACTGAAATAAGAAATTTAATCTAAGCACCATTCATCTCATCTTTGCCTCAAATGGGGGTGGGGATACCGAGAGAGATTCCAAAGGTGGAAGTGATCATGTTTCTTAAGTTAACCTGGAAGAAGGGAGAAAGGAACGGAGAGAGGCATAACAATGGTCTTTAGAGAAAGATAATACTTTTGAATTGATTTGAACTGAATTGAATTTAAGGAGGCTCCTGGGTTCTCTTCCACAAGAATCTGAGGGTCAAAACACTGGGGAATGAGAAGTTTGTAGTATTTCCTCTGGCTCCTAGAACTATTTCAAGTCTTCTGGACCTGTATGTATATGAAAGCTGAAGAATAGGCTGATTCCTAAGTGTGGAGTTAGGACCAGGAAAGGGAGAAGGATCAAGAATAAAGAATATGGAAGGAAAATGGTCCCTCAGCACCTTGAGATTCAAAATGAAGATGTGAAACCTGTATCTATAAGTATGTATACAGTATCCCAAAGGCAAAAGTCTATGTTCTAGTCTTTCTTTAACCCTCGTTTCTAGATTCTAAACTCCTGCCCCATCATCCCATTCTTGAAAAGAACTTCTTGGATCAATGACCCATCACATACTGACTCATCCCTGGAGTTCCTGCAGGCATGGGAATTGTGCCGTTTCCTTTTTAATCTGTAGTAGATAAATATATCTTTCTCAATGAATGGAGCATTAGTTTATTTGCTTAAGATAAATGAATGAATGAATGAGTGAGTTTAAGAACTGCCCACGAAGCTAGTTCTTACAGCGTGAATCGCAGAGTCTTCATCTACAAATTGTGGGTACAATGCCTACCTTATTGGTTGTTATAAGAAACTGAGAGTTATAAATGAAAAACCTTATGTTCTGCTTGGCACGGATTCCAGAGTTATCTTTTCCTATAATAAAGCTCAATGACATCCCAAGTTTGGAAATTAAAATTTCAGGCATATCCCCAGAACAATCATCATAAGGATTTTTTCAAATAGTCCATAGCTCATGGTCCGAATATACGTGTTTTAAAATGTCATATAATTGATGAGATCCATTAAACTTCCAAAGATATATCTGGCTTTCTATTATGAATTCCAATACTTGAAAACCTTGGGGGAAAGTCTTCTGTAATAGGGTATGTCAAATACAAGCTCTGTTTTTGCTTATTTATACTAAATAGCCTCTAACCCCCAGTCCACTATGCTGTACAAGATTTATTTACAAAGTCTTTAGCAAGAGCTGGAGTTCCATGGGTTCTGAGTATACATGAACTTTCCTCCAGCAAATTATTTTGGGTTCGTTTTTGTGATGTGACTTTGATTTCAGCATATTTGTCCACTTATGTTTAGAAAATACATAGTTATGAACATTTTTTTTTCCAGTGGGAAGTATTTTCATTTTAGAGTATACTATTTAAAACAAAGACTAAATGTAATGAATACATTCCTGCATGGGTTATAAATTAAATTTCTGGACAGGGACATGATCCTTATATCCTAAGAAGGCAGAAAGTTATATAATTTTCAAAAAGTTTAGTGAGATCAGTTCACCCATATTTTGAAGAGCATTCACTTTTCTCCCCATGGAATAATATGAATCACACATTGACCAGCATTTACCTAACTTTCTTATCTTTTAAAATGTAGAAAAATTCAGGTTCCTCTGCTAAGTAAATTCCATGTTATTCTTCAAGATAATTGTCATGTGACTGCATTAGTTGGCTAACCTTTTGTTCTCACCAAGAAACAGTATTATTTGAAAAGAAACTGTTTTCATATGAAGTATGGGGAAAGTGATTCTAAAAGTACAAATATTCTCACCCAGATTTTCAGTATTTAATCAGGTATTTTCAACACACTGGTAAAACTGAAAATGGTAGGCATATTTGAAAGTGACATTTATTCTTATAATTCATTTTGATACAATTTTTTGTAGAGCATTCATAAAATAATTTCCTAAGTGAGATAGTAACATACAAATTTCCATATACTGGAGAAGCTACTTCCTATAGAAATCTGACTCAACTATAGATTTAGTAATAAGCCAAAACACTGGTTTATGTTGAGACTATTAGGTATGCATAATGATAATACACCCACATGCACCTTTGGAACACTTAATACTATTTTAAATGCTTTTACATACATTATCATTCATAATTTAATCACAAATAGTTACAAATGTCAAATTCTTTGGATAGGTCAAATACAGAAAAAAAAACTAAATTCATACTTCAAGTAACTTTTATTGGCATTTCCTGATAAGGAAATGGAGCATTTTAGCAGAAGAAATTAATATAGGTTTGGAACAAATATGTCAGAAAAGTGGTTTCTCATTTATGTATAAAAATGTATAGGGGCGCCTGGGTGGCGCAGTCGGTTAAGCGTCCGACTTCAGCCAGGTCACGATCTCGCGGTCCGTGAGTTCGAGCCCCGCGTCAGGCGCTGGGCTGATGGCTCAGAGCCTGGAGCCTGTTTCTGATTCTGTGTCTCCCTCTCTCTCTGCCCCTCCCCCGTTCATGCTCTGTCTCTCTCTGTCCCAAAAATAAACGTTGAAAAAAAAATTTTTTTAAATAAAAAATATTTTAAAAAAATGTATATACCACAACTACTATCAATCTAAATAAGTTATAATGTAACTGTATTGTTACTTGAATGGGCTCAACTGGGGCACTGGCCAGACACCACAAAGCCTAGGAACTAGAGCCGGACATGTTAAAACTAGGTTAGGAATTCAACAAGAAGGAGCCAACATCCAGAAAGAAAATGGAGAGTGCAAACCATTCTTAAGAAGCGCAAGGAGTCATAGCTGAGAAAACCAAGTATGCCTAACAGAACCACAGCCTGGAGCAAGGCTAACCATGAAAGTCTGATCCAAGGGGTAACAAACAAATGCAACTGGAAGGGGATGGGAACACGTGCCAAGTCCTGGGATTACCAGCTGTGGAGCTGGAACGTGGGTTGCGTGACCAATGGGTCAGCTGGAATGAGGCACAAGAGGTGGTCCTTACTTAAAGGTGCTCACTGGGAAAGACAGATAAAACGCATCAAGTTTTCTTAGTATTAACTACACACCCAGTTATGATAATAGTTATTAAAATGCAATTCTATGGGGCACCTGAGTGGCTCAATTGGTTAAGCATCCTACTCAGGTCATGATCTTGCGGTTCTTGAATTCAAGCCCAGCGTCCAGCTCTGTGCTGACAGCTCAGAGTCTGGAGCCTGCTTCGAATTCTGTCTCCCTCTCTCTCTGCCCCTCCTCCACTCATGCTCTGTCTCTGTCTCTCTCTCTCTCTCTCTCTCTGATAAAAATAAATAAACATTAAAAAAAATTTTAATGCAATTCTACATGGCAAATTGTTTTCTTACCCAGAAAGCTTTAGTAGGAGTGGTCGTGCAATTGCTGATTTGTATGTATTGATATGAAATAGTATTCAAACTAAATATTTAGGAATCATATTCTGTCATTAACATTTATAAGTAATTAGTATGATTATTAAGTATCTTTAATAAAATCAATGTAATTACAAAATTACCATTTTGAAGAAGATGAAGCTTAAATCCTTCATCCTAATAAATAAGAATAAAAGTATTTTATCACTTTAATTAACATAATAGATAATGAAACGTATTTGTTGATTGAGCAGGAACTATTTCTGATTTGTTGCATTTAAGGGTGTGGTTTAGTCTTATCATGGCACTATTGGGAGGCAAACAAAATTACTGCAATTCATAATTTTTTTGTTGTCCTTTTTACCTACGTATGATCATATAATTCCAGCCAAGCCATCCATTTACATGATTCTGGATTCTGAATTCAGGGTCTTTGGTCTAAAAACTGTACTTACGTGTCCCTCCTTTTGATTTTCACAAAGGATGTTTCAGCCTCATGTCAGTTTTTAATCTGTAATACATGCATTTTTCTGAAAAATGTTCTGAGATGCTTTTGTGTCGTGAAATTAAGGGAAATAATTCTTATTAGAGGATGTTGGTTGATGCAGGAAAAATAACATGGTAAAATAGCAGCTCACAGGAAAGTTTTCAAAATGCATATCTCTATTGATTTAGTGTGAATCTGTCTGAATCACAAAATCAAACTCTAGAACTAGCGTTAAGAAACTAAAGAGCACACAAAAAGAACAGAAATATGCTAAGGCCTCAAGGGAAATTTCAGGAACAAAGGATAACAATTTCTAAGGACCCAAAAGAATTAAAAATTGTACTTGCCTGAAATTTGTCACTAACATGTGCCTTGAATTAACTATTTGAAAAAGCATAGATTTAAAAATGAAGTTAAAATTCCCACAACTATTATCAGTATAAAAGATTCATTTTCTTCTCTTCTCCTGACCCCTACTCCACAGTAGGGGGCTGACCTTCACCATTTATTGACACAGGAAGAGAAACCAGACATCACTCCAGTGGTTGACCTGGCTAGGGCAGGAAACAGTTTTTCTGGGAACCACACAGCATTTATAAGTCTCTTGATAACTGCACCTACAGTGTCTAGGTTTGTTCTTTCAACTCCTATTTTTCTACACACTGCCAACCAATGCAAACACAGGGGCTCTTTGCCTGGTTTCAATGCAACCAGCAATGTGGCTGCTACAGACACAAGCGATTGAGAGATACAGTTGATGTTGATTCACTTAAAGTCTGATTATCAAGACCTGGTTTGTGACGGGGCATAGGGGGTTAGATTTCTCTTCTGTGCCCAGAACAATATGGTTTTGCGCTCTGAGATGCTACACGGTAAATGTAACGGACATTTATGTGTATGTGCCTGGGTGTTTTCCAATATCCTGAGAAACTGCTGAAAACAGACACACACACACACACACACACACACACACACACACACACACTCATACACACACACAGCAGCAAGGCAAAAAGACCAAGTGAGTTGTAGGGAAGCCTAGTTTAATCTTCAAACTAGACAGATGGCATCACCATCAATTAAAAAAAAATTCTTTGGAGTAAGACTGCCTGAAACATCACTTAGGCCAGAAGTTTTCATCACAGAGAGAATCAGGAAAAATCTCTTAGAGATTCTGGCTGCTTAGCCCCAAGTGTCAACGGGGACAGTGATGTTGAACACACCTGCCACCACACACACACACACACACACACACACACACACACACACACACGTATTTTTTACAACCCTTAACTCCTTCTGTATTGAGGTCAGTAGTTTGTATTCCGTATTTTTCTTCGTTCTGCTCTTTTCTCAGACCAGAGAGTGAAGATTTGAGCACATGTATACAGAAACACATAGGCAATCTCCTAAATATTCGTTTGGCTATCCGTCCAACAAATTCCAGTACTCTAAGGATTAACTAGTCACTTTATTTCTTTTGGAAGGCTCTGCTATAACTGAAGCCCGACATTTTGTTTATCTTCCAGTGTTTATCTTCCAAGGAACATACTCAAATGCACTCATCATGACAAAGTACCTGCTGTAGAGATACATTTTTAAATTGTGGAACTTGAAGGCTTTTTTGGAGGAGCAGAGACTATTATCTAATTTTTAAATTTTTTTCATTCTTTGTAGGAATGGACAAAATATAAGATTCTTAGAGATTTTAAACAACTTTAGGCAGTGTTTCTAGCCCCACTTTAGTATAAAGTTAAGTAGATCTACCCGTATGTTAAATGGATATTTGAAACCTATAAATATTAACAAACCTCATTTAAGTTAATTGTCCTGACTTGCTCCTCCTGCAACAACACTTTTTAGAGAACTGCTAAAAAATAGTAAAAGAAAGATTTGCATTTCAGAGCCCTTTATTTCCCCAGCCAGGCACTAGTGTGGTTTCTCATGAATAATGCAAAGATACAGTGGCAGGAAGCCAAAAAAAGAATAAAGAAAAGCAAAGATGGAGATAACAAATGACTCTACAAACTGTATCATTAATCCTTGAATGACTGAGAATTGATTATTAGTGAGTTCATTTTTTGTTTGTTTCTATTGACTAGAGAAGGATGGCTTTACAGAGTATCATAAAGCATGATTGAATAGAGGCTCTCTGAAAATGCTCAAGTCCCTATTTTTTCCCTTAATGTATGTCAACCTTAGAATTATTTAAAGTAATATATTATCACTGAGAAAAGAAATTAAGTAAGATTTTAGTTCCTTCTCTGAATACATTTTCTTGAAAGTAAATTGGAATTAAGAGAGCTCAGGAATTCTATTCCTTGTCTCAATGGCTAGATTTTTGGCATTTATATGTAAACAAATAACTCTAATATGATGTAAGTGCTATATTCAAAATATGTGCTATGGGAGAACAGATCATAAATTATATCAATAGCAATTAAGATATATATTCTTAGCCTTTTTTGGACCCACATTGTATTCAATTAACATTCAACATTCAACAAATATTTATTGAGTATGTATTATATGCCAGATAGTTACATTTTAACAATGTCAACTATTGTCTCAATTTTTTTTAAAAAAACAAAGATTATTAAGTAAATGGAGATAACCAAAGATTTGCCTTGGGGGAACGTGAGAGGGAGAAGGAATTCAGAGACCTGGCTAAGACCAGAGGTGTGTTGCTAAATGTTTAACAATTGGCTCTCCAGGTTTAAAAAACAAACAAAAAAAGGAGGTCCAATTTGTAGCGTTCACTAATTAATGTGATATAAATATGACTGTCATGTTTGATTTCAAGCTACATCACCAAATGCGGAGCTGGGAAGAGATGCACACAATCTATTCTCCTGATTCACCTTGAACCCACTGTAGCCATAATTTAGTACCCACCAAACAATGGCTTTCCAGGTTCATTCTGAGAACCTATTTATGATTACAAAACAGGCAGAACTGGGAGATTGAATAGCTTTGCAGAATGACACAAAATGCACATGGATATATTTACCTATGGTCTTATATTTATCTCTTATATGCTCCTATATTTATCTCTTGTCTTCTCTTTTAGAGTGTCTACTCTCATATGTTGTCTCTCTTTAGCCCTCTGCTACATTGAGCACCTGATCTCTGCTATTACAAAGAGAAATAACATTTACTATGGAAAGCTGGCAATAACTTTGAGCCTCTTCAGCAATATTGTTTACCATTTTATCACACAGTATTAAAAGGTCATGTTGAGGAATGCCTGGGTGGCTCAGTCGGTTAAGCGTCTAACTGCAGTTCATGTCATGATCTCATGGTTCCTGAGTTTGAGCCCCAGGTGGGGCTCTGTGCTGACAGTTCAGAGCCTGGAGCCTGTTTTGGATTCTGTGTCTCCCTCTCTTTCTGCCCTTTTCCTGCTCATGCTCTGTCTCTCTCAAAAATAAACAAACATTAAAAAAAATTATAAAAAGTTGTGTGGAGATTTAATAAAATTAGTAAATATTTCTACTTCATCAAAGATTGAGATTTAATAAAATTTGTAAACATTTCTACTTCTTCAAGGAAATTTTTAAATGAAACTTGCAGTTTTTCATTGAAACTATGTTGAGATGAAAACTTTGGTGACTCTAAGCCTTCACTGGAGCTAGATTTTCAGTTTACCCATTATTGCTTTGTACCATCAGTGCAAATGTCAAAACAATTTAAAGGGAAAATAAATAATACCTTAGTGTTATTATTAAAATAATTTTTAACCTTGTAGGCCCCGTGAAAGGATCTCTGGGTGCCCTAGGGGTCCGCAGACAACACTTTGAGAACTACTCTGCTAGTCTAAAGTTGCAAATGTCTCTTGGTTTTGGTTATTGCAATAAGCTCCCCACATCCATTCTGGCCACTTTGTAATCCATTCACCAACAATAAGGAAATTCTAATCATGTCACTCCCTCCTTAAAATCCTTTTATGACTTCCCATTACTCTTATGATGAAATTAAAACCCTTGTCACGGTTGACAAAGCCTTCTATGATTTGGTCCTTGCCTACTTCTATAGCTTCATCTTTCTTTTTTCTTCAACCTATTTGCAACAGCCACACTAGCTTTTCTGTTCCTCAAACACAGTAGATTCATCCTTGCCCCCACGGTCTTTGCACATGGTCTTTTTTGTGCTTGCAATGCTTTCTCTACCCTCCATTTACCTGATTAACTTGACCCATCCTGCAGATGTCAACTTAAATCTTACTGGAAGAGGCTTTCCCTGCCTGACTCCCAACAGATTAGATCCTCCTGTTGTAAGTTCTCACACTCTTGTAATTATATGATTAGTGTTGTGCTTATTTTTGAGATCTGCCTCCTTCATGAAACTGTTACTGTTCTCATGGAAGAGACTGTGTCCGTTGTGCTTCCCATTGTATCCCTAATCTTCAGGGTAAGGGCTTTGAATGCTGTCTGATTTTATTGAAGGGGAATCACTTAGCATTAAAAAAGCAAAGAATTGGATGATTATCTACATGTAAATGTCAATCTGTCTGCTCCTATGACCATGTGCAACACTGACCCTATGGGCCTCAATTGAAAGAGCAACAAAGTACCTTAATCTAGCACCAAATTACCTTATAAAACTTTCATTACTAAAAAAAAAAAAAAAAAAAAAAAAAAAAAAAAAAAAAAA
>NW_024412376.1:66697381-66787650 GCF_014898765.1 Herpailurus yagouaroundi
AAAAAAAAAAAAAAAAAAAAAAAAAAAAAAAAAGAGCAAACTGGAGGTGAAGAGAACAGATCTCTTATTTCCTACAGGAATCAAATTGGAGCCAGACCAGCATGACAGTACTCAAAATTGAACCTCAACTCCAATAATGAAGGTTTTGTTTCAGAGATAAATTTGTCATATCTAAATTCCTCTTTCCTTTAATTTGATGTCTCCAAGGAAGTTCCTTAATTCTTCATATAAATATACTGTAGACAATCAGCAGTCATTTTATTATCTCATCCATTCCTCCATTTCAGTAAAAATATTGAATATGTTCTAGCTCGGAGTCAAGTCTGTAACTTCTTTACTTTCTGGAAATGTTATTATACTCCCAAGCTTAATATCACAGTAAATCTTACCTCCAGAAAATACTGTGGTTCTCCTCCAAGTAAAGAAAAATGTGCTAGAAATTGTAACTCCAGGAGGCTCAAAGCTCTTTAGAATATGCCCAGTATGGCACGTGCATGTCTTATGTCAAGTGGACAACCAGCAGGTGATTACACACAGTAGCCTAAGAAGGTACCATTAGATGTTACAATTTTTAGTATTTATTTTCTTCTCAGTTCAAAAAAAGCCACCAAAATGATTTAAGACTTCCTGAAATACTCCTATAAATATTGTTAATTCTACTCTAGATGAAATTGATGTATCTTACATAAATTGATGACTTACTATGAACAATCATAGTAAGTCATAAAACTCAGGATTGCTTGGTGATAAAAAAAATTTGGTTAAACAGCTAAATATTTTATTTATAATGCCTCAACTACTTTTGGAATCATGTGAGACATTGTTTCCTTTTCTATTTCCTGCAGTATTCCTCCCAAAGCTAGAGTTTGTTTTAAAAAGACAGAGATTAAATACCACGGTGAATTATTTCTCCGCTTATGCACAAACACCTTTTTCTTTTTGCTTGTCTTTGTGAATTTTTGAAATCTAATATTTATTACATTGTGTTTAAAAAAGAGACAAGTTAGCATGCAGTTTGAAAAAGAAAAGATGGTAACCGTAACAGATCTAATTACAGTGAGATACCGTAATTGGGTCAGCAAGAGGCTACGAATGAATGTATTTGTAATGGAAATAGGAACTTTTCTGGAACACTTTTTTCTTCTTTTTTTTTTTTTTTGATGTTCATTTATTTATTTTAAGAGAGAAAGCGTGAGCAGGGAGGGGCAAAGAGAGGGAAAGAGAGAATCCCAAGCAGGCTCCATGATGTCAGCATGAACCCAACAGGGCTCAATCTCACCTGATCATTACCTGAGCCAAAATCAAGAGTTGGACATTTAACTGACTGAGCCACCCAGGCACCCCTAGGAACTTTTCTGGAACATTTAAATAGCTGATATTATGCCATTGCCTTGGAAACCCCACTTGAATTTTTTTTCCTTTTTTTTTTTTTTTTTTTTTTGGTTAGGTCTGAGAAAGAAATCCCAGATGGAAAAGTTCAAAGTAGGAGATTAGTATCTAGACAAGCCATAGTGGTTGTGTTTGGAAACCTAGACATCAAGAGCCCACTGAAGGGGGGTGACTGCTGAAAGGAAGGAAGGACTGGGAACCCCAACTTTGTATGTGTGGAAGCATCACAGAAAAATTCTACTCTCTGCAGCAGTTTGGATGACACTGTTATTGAGTAGCTTGGAATTTACCTATATCCTTTTAAATTAGCTGTTTCTAATTTCTTTTTTTTTTTACTTGTACTACTTGATGTTAGGTTAATCACCCAACTGATGAGTCATATAGTACTCTACTATATAGACTACAATATATAATAGAGTTCTATTATATCTCATTTAAGGAAATTTTTATTCACCAAAAGTTATAAGACTAAATAATTCATCTATGGTATGTTATGGACAATCTTCTTGATCTCATAAAAGCTGATTGTTCAATTTGTGCATTTTCCTGCCTCTTGCTTTTTCCTTTCCTACTTGCTTCCTTTAGGCATGCTTTTCCCATGTTGAGTACCTTCTCCAGGGCTTGAGCAAGAGGAAGGTAAGACTTCAAACTTAGGTCAGCCATGTTATTAAAGGTATGCTTGGAAAAGTGTATGGAAAATAAGAAATTTGCCAGCAAAAGTGACATTTGTAAATTATCTATGAACATAATTGATTCATTTAAAAAAATGCTCAATTTCTTTAGAACAAAACTGTCTGGTAGAATGTCTTGTGATGATTGAAATGTTCTGTACCTGTGCTGTTCAATTCAGTTGCCACTAGTGCAAATGAGTAATTGAATTTTTAATTGTATTTCATTGTAATCATTTTAAATTTAAATGGCCACATGGAGCTAATAGCTATTGTAATGGTCAATGCAGCTCTTGAACATGTCTTTCTAGTTATCTAGGCTAAGCACTCCAATATCATTTCATTAACTCCAAAACTACTAATTTATAAACCATGATTACTTGACATGGATTGAATTAGTCTATCATTGACTTCTTGAACTATGAAGAAATGGCTGATAATCAGATTAAAAATGTAAAAAATAAAACAAAGCAAAACATTATAGACCAAAAGTTGCATAGGAACAAAAACTTATTATAAGAACTAATTCAGCGCCATTAAAACTATTTATAAATTAATACAGATAATAAATTTGTTAGATGATGAATCCCTTTTATTACTTATTGATATGAACTAGATCTAAATGGACCTTTTTACTTGGAAACACTCTGGAGATGGTTAATTCTATGTGTCAATATTTGGGGGTTTTGTTTGTTTGTTTGTTTGTCTGTTTTTGTGTCAACTTGACTAGACTAAGAGATGCCCACATGGCTGGTAGAACTATTTCTGGGTGAGTCCCTGAGAGTGTTTCTGAAAAAGGTTACCATTTGAATTAGATTAAGTAAAGAGACCTGCCCTCGCCAGTGCAGGTGGACATTTTCCAATCAGTAGAGGGCCTGAATAGAACAAAAAGATGAAGGATGGGCAAATTCTCACTCTCTCTTCTTAAGCTGCGATATCCGTCTTCTCCTGCCCTCAGATATCAGAGCTCCAGGTTTTGGGACCTTACAACTTTGGGACTTACACCATCAGCTCCCCTACTTCTCAGGCCTTCGGAACCAGACTGAATTATATCACCAGTTTTCCTGTCTCTTCATGTTGCAGACTGCAGATCATGGGACTTCTCGGCCTCCACAAACATGTGAACCAATTCCTATAATAAATCTTCTCTTATATGTATATATCCATATATATCCTACTTGTTCTGTTTTTCTGGAGAAACCTGCCTAACACAACTCTTTAATATTTATGTATTTTAGCATTTATTCAAACTATGCCAGACACTGGACTAATGGTGTTTTTTTTTTTTTTAACTTGCCCTGAAGAGGTCCATTTTTGCTCTAAAGATGAAATGTGTATCTTTCACTCAGCAGAATTTAATATTAATGTAAATATTAATATATTTGCCAACTTGAAGATATGCAAGGACATTAAACAATTAAATACCCCCAAATCTTACTTTTATTTTTAAAGATGTCACCAGCACTTTATTTAATGTATTTCATACTTTCCACATAAATAATACTGAATTTTCCTTAGATGAGCACAAAACAATGAGGTTTTTAATATTTTATTTAATTGTACTTTATAGTGATTATTATTTATATGATTGAAAGTTTCTTTAGTATAGTATATTAGCATATGGTATAGTATATATATGTGTATTGTATTAAATATTTAAGGTTTTTGCTACATTTTAGGTAATAATAAGTTAAAAAATTTCCCAGTATTTAAACTGTGATTTAGTTTATGTATAGTAGATAGCACTAATGTATTAATATATGTATAAATACAATAACTACTGTATTTCTCATAATAAGTACTACAAGTTTAACTGTACTTATATAACCATAAGAATAACTTTAAGCATATGCACTAATATAAAGATAAGTACTAATAGTTTCTTTTTTAAATTTCTTGCATTAGGTATTATTTTAATGCCTGATATGTAATGTCATTAATAAAAATAATGAATTGATTTACACATAATAAAAGGGACTTAATATGTTAGTCCAATATTAATATGTTAGCCCAATATTCCAAGAATATTGAGCATGGTCTATAGAGCCAAGCTGCAAAGACTGTTCAATTCCCAGCTCTCCACGCACTAGAAATAACTTTGAACAAGTCATTAAACTCATCTGTGCTTCAATTTCCTCACTAGGAAGGCAGAAAATAATATTTGTCTCTTCATAAGGTCATTGTGAGAGTTACATAAAAATATTCATGATAATTACTTTATGTAGCTCCTAACACATAGTAAGTGCTCAATAAAACATTATTATTATTATTATTATTATCAATATTATTATTATCACCAGGAATATTGCAAGGTAAACTAAATATATTTAGGATCTTATGTCATCTACTTAAAGGAGATATTTGAACAAGGAGCTTGACAATGTTCACATATTATTATAGTATCCATTTTCACAGAAAACTAAACCAGAGTTTACATACTGGAAGATTTTTATTACAAGTATCTGAATTTGTACATAAAACGTTCAAATATTTTTATTTCCTTAAAGAATATTAATTTGTCTTTTTCCTCCCAGTATAAGATTAGAAAATCTATACCCTTTTGTAATTTGTGTGCTTTGTTTTGAAGAATATATTTTGGACATAGAGCTATTGCAGAAGATGTCCTTCATGTTGAAAACAAATTTATTTTTCTTTGAAAGACACGTGTATTTCATTTTAAAATATGGCCTTTACTCTCTATGCCTATAAATCCTAAGAATGGATATATTAGAAATGGAAAAAAAAAAAAACTTCTAAGAAAACATTTCTGTAATGAATACTGCCCTACAAAAGATGTAATATTTGAGAAAGGCTCTGATCCAAAAGTATGATCAGAAATTTTCAAGTAGAGCATTGAATCAGATCTCTAAATGCCACCATGCACTGAGTAAACAGATTTAGCTGGCAGTGCAAATCAAATTGGGAAAACTGAATATCTCAGTAATGCTGCCAATTTCTCAAGCCTCAAAGATTTACATCTTTGAATTTATGCTGAAGTTAGTAGTATAGTACATGAAATACTCCATGAGTTTGATTTAAACCTTACCTTTAAAGGTATGCACTTGTGATCCCACTTGCCCAGTTGATTCCTCAACTGCTTTTAGGAGATTTGAAGGGAATAATTGGCTTCAAACTGGAGAGCTAAATAGATAAATGTGGGCAGTAAACAAGTGTGCTTGGGAACCCCAATTTCTCTCTTTGTATTAGCTTCGAGACCGTTAGCTACTATAACAATAAGCTTACAGATGTATGATAGCTCACATACAGTAGACATCTATTCCCTACTCGTGTTAAGTCCAAAATGAGAGTTCTTTTTTGACAGATGGTCTCCTTTGAGCAGAGATTCAGAGACCCAGGCTCCTTCTAGTTTTGGCTCCACTATTTTCAACATGTTTCTAATATGACCATGCTGGTCTACGACCAATGACAAGGGGAAGGAATAAATAGCATGAGGTGGAAAGGTTTTTTGCGCCAGGCCTGGGAAAGAGACACACACCACTTCTACTCACGGTCCGCTGGGTGGAACTCAGTCATGTGAAAAGGAAGCTGGGAAACATAGCCCAAGATTCGCCAGGGATGACAGGCAGCAGTGCCACACCCTTCCTGATAATCTACAGCCTGCAGGCTATATAGTTTCCTCTCCACAGTCACTAGCGCTTTCCCTGTTGCCTCCATCACCTCTTCATTTGCTGGAGGGAAGTAGTCTCATTAATTAATTCACAGTTACGTGTCAGCCCCGGGTGTGCATTTTAAAAACAGAAGCCTGGAGAATGATTATTCACTCTGTAGAAGACCAACGGGAGGAGTTTTGTTGTTTTTCATGTTTTGTTGTTTGTTGTTTTGTGGGTGGTTTGGTAAAACAGGATCAAAAAATAAGCAAGAGCTCTTTAGTCCACAAATAAGGCAAATTCTAAAAAGGAGTCAACTTCCTGAAAAATGGAGGGGAGGACACAAATTAAAGAATAGATGGTATAAATAGCATCTATTCAATTCTGGATTTTTCCCCTCATCTCTTTAGTTATTCATAATGTAAACTAGTGGCAGGTTGGTGTCTCTACCGGTATTAGGTAAAAGATGTATGTGTCTTTATTCCTATACTGAGTTAGCACGCATAAAAGATCTAATAGAAATTGCAGATGCAACATGTTCCAAAATGTTAAAATGTTGACTTTCCTCCACAAACTTGTTCCACCCACATACTTTCCCTTCTCTGCTAATGCAACTTTATCCTAACACTTGCACAGAATTAAAACTTGAGAGTCATTTTTGACTTTTCTCCTCTCACAACTCTTATCCAAGCTTCCAGGAAATACTGTTGACTGGATATTCAAAATGCTCAGAATATGAACACTTCTTCTCGTCTTCACTGCTCAGTATTGAAGCTTCCACCCTCTGGACCCTGAATTACTGAAAAAGACCCCTCACTGGGGCACGTGGGTGGCTCAGTCAGTTAAGGGTCTGACTCTTGATTTCACCTCAGGTCATGATCTCATGGTTTGTGGGTTGAAGCCCAGCATCACTGACAGCATGAAGCCTGCTTGGGATTCTGTCTCTCCCTCTCTCTCTGTCCCTCCTCCACTTGCTATAGGTTTTTTGTTGTTGTTGTTGTTATTGTTGTTTTTAACTTGCCCTGGAAAAGCTCATTTTTGCCCTAAGGATGAAATGTGTATCTCTCTCTGTCTCTGTCTCTCTCTCAAAATAAATAAACTTTAAAAAAAAGAAAAAGAAAAAGAGCCTAACTAATTTCATTGCTTCTATTTTTACCTAACAGCACCACCACAACCACCCCCATACCCCTCTACTTATACACACACAGAATCTACTCTCACCCCATGGGGTAGGGGGAAGAGCTAAAGGTAGAAGCAGTGAAATTAGGATACTATTGCAATAATCCAAGTTAGAGATAATAATGCTGCTCCTACTCTTCCTTTCACTCAGTCTGCTTCAACCATAATGACCTCATTGCTGTTTTTGAACAAGGTAGATATTCTCTTACATTTCTCTTCTAAACAAGACTTATCCCGAGCATCCTCTTAAATATTGCAATGTGTTACCTATCTTCCCACCCGGAATTTCTAAGTCTCCTTAAACCAATTTCCCTTTTTCTTTGTCTTTAAATTGATGTATAATCAACATATAACATTATATGAGTTTCAGGTGTACAATGTAATGATTTGATATTTGCATACATTGTGATATGAAACAAAATATATAAAATATATAAATATAAATAATATAATAAAATATAAACATTAAACATATATATAAAATATCATATATATTTAAAAATTTTAAATATGATATAGCAAATAAAATACATAAATATTAATAAGATATAAAATAAAAATATAAAAAATAAAACTACAGTAAGTCTAGTTAACATACATCACCTAAGGACTTTCAAGATCTACTTTCTTGGGGCACCTCAGTGGCTCTGTCGGTTGAGCATCCATGGTAGTAAGTTCAAGCCCCGTGTTGAGCTCTGTGCTGAGCATGAAGCTTCCTTAAAATTCTCTCTCCCTTTCCTCCCCCATCCCCTGCTTGCACATGTGCTCTCTCCCTCTTTCACACACTCTCTCTCTCTCTCTGCTATTGAGTTGTGGAGGGCTTTTTAAAATACTTTTAACATATTAACCCCTTATCAGATACATGATTTGCAAATATTTTCTCCTACTCAGTACATTGCCTTTTCACTTTGTTAGTGGTTTCCTTTGCTGTGTAGAAGCTTTCATAGTGATGTGGTCCCACTTGTTTATTTTTGCTTTTGTTTCCTTTGCTTTTGGTGTCAAATCTAAGAAATCATTGCTAATAATGTCAAAGAGCTTACCTGATTTTTATTTTTTATGTAATATGTAATGCTTTCTAACATACTTTAAAAGTTGCATGAGTTTTACATTCATTGTTTGCCTCTCTTCCAGAATGTAAGCTCCACAAAAGCAGAGATTTCTCTTGTCATGTTTTCCCATTGCTGTCTTTCCAGTGCCTAGAAGAATACCTGGCACATAATAGACACTTTATAAATATTTATTGTACATTGATTGAATTTTTCTAGACATTAGCATATAATTTACAGTTGATGATCCTGTAAGTTTTAAGCTTTTCTCGGTCACTACTACATGATAGAGAAGTTTAATCAAAATTCTTAGGACAAACATTGCTTACAGTGTGTCTGATGGAAAATTAATCTCACAAAATACTTTTGCAGATAAGTTTATAAAATATGGCATACCATACCTACTTGTTGGAGATTTGCAAAGTGTGTTACTATATTATAGTCTCTGAGATACTTTGCTGTACAAAAACCTGTTTGATCTAATCCAGCATTTCCTAAATTTACCTAATGTACCTCTTTTTTCCATAGGGCAGCTATTAGCATCCTATGGAGTTTTTGTTCCATGCTTACACTGGGGAAACATTGTTCTAGACCAGTGGTTTAAAAATAATAATATCCAAATGTGTTTTAACCCAGAAATACGGTTTGACTCAACATGTGAAAATCAATCATTGTAATATAGTATATTAAGTAGATAAAAGATAAAAACCACATGATTATCTCAATAGATGCAGACAAACATTTGACAGAATTCAAATTTTTTTCATGATAAAAACACTTAACCAAATGAGGAGTAGAAGGGAATTTCTTCAACATGAAAAAAATAATAATAATAACAGCTTACATCATCAATGGTGAAAAATTGAAAGTTTCCCCCCCTATGGTCAGGAGTCAGAAAATAATGTTCATTCTCACTATTTTTACAGAACATTAAACTGGAGATACTAGCCCAGGCAGTTAGACAAGAAAAAAGAAGTAGAAGCATCCAGATTGGAAAGGAAGAAGTAAAAACATCTTTATTTATAGGCTACGTGATTTTTATGTTAAACACACACAAACTATTAGAGCTAATGAAATGAATTCAGCACTGCTGGATATAAAAACCAATGTGCAAAAATCAGTTATATTACCGTACTTTAAAAATGAGCAAACCAGAAAACAATTTCATTGATAATAGCATCAAAAAAGAATACAATACTAAGGAATAAATCTAACAAAAGAAGTGCAGTGTACGTACACTGAAAACTACAAAGCATCATTAAAATAAATCAATGAAGACTTACATAAACGGCAAGATATATTCATGGATGGAAAGAATCAATGTTGTTATGATGGAATTACTCTCTAGATTGATCTACAGACTTAACACAATCCCTATCAAAATATCCGTTGACATTTTTTTTTCAGAAATTGACAAGCTGATCTTAAAATCTTATGGAGATTCAAGGGACCCCCAAATAGAAAAACATTCTTGAAAAGGAACAAAGCTAGAAAACACACTTCCCTATTTCAATAGTACATGGCTATAGTCAAGAGGTATGGAACTAGCTAGCCTAAGGATAGACACATAGATTAAGGAAAATAGTTGAGAATTTTCACAACAAATTAACGATGGAGCTAGGATTCAAAAACAAATCAAACGTGAAAAGCTATGTTTTTCTTACTACCACGTAAGTTTTCTTGGTTGATTTTCCTGTCTGTGTTCTCCACAATCCCTACCCCAGGACCATGTACCTAATAAACACTCCATAGTAACCAATGAGTGAATAAATATGCTTCTGGTGATAATAGCTATCCTATGAGGGAGGCAGTGAGTGGCATATAAAGAAGGATAATTATATTTTTAAGCACAGCCCACCAGTAATTTTGCAGCCAAAGAAGGAAATTAAAAGCTGTAATTGTTTATGTTCTGAGTAAAAAGCACAGATGGAGTGTCTACAGTCTAATATTCTTCACCTTTTAGAATGGATTGGTTAAGAATATGAGTTAAATATGAGTAAAATGAGAATATGAGTAAAAATGACCAGTCTGAAATATGACAGACGCTACCAAACTTAAGCCCAAAACTAAAATTAGAGTAATTAGGAGACATTCACCTCATAGTTCTCCTTTTCCTGCCAACTTATCATTTTCAGTGAGATTAAGATAAGTGTTAGCTCTATGGGAGAAAAACTTTCACATAGATACTAATACACGTGACTTTTCCCTGGAAAAGGCCCTGTAACTTTTAAGATCCTTGGAGAATTTTAGTCTTGGAATAGATTCACAAAACAAATCAATCCTAAAGAGTTTAATGTCATCAGTGACTAAGGGGCACCGTCTCAAACTTGCCTCCTCCGACACGGAGAATACAATGCTGCCACAGTCAAGGTCAGAGGCAATAATGGTGGAGCACTAAGTGTCTTTCTAACAAATTTAGACTTGACAGTTATTGTGTCTTTCTCCTGTCCTCGTGGATCAGTCCACAGGAACATGGCACATTTACTGCAAGCTGAGGGAATACATACGAACCTATCTGCCTGCATTCTGGGATGGATGCCCTACACATCAGGTCGTACGGTATCCTTGTGACAGCTGTTTGGCAACACAGGGGAAGGATGTCCAGAGGAGATTGGGTGAATGCTAGGCCAGACCGCTCAACTTTCTATTAGTCTCCTTTTATAGCCTTGAGAGCTAACCACAAGCGGTTGCATGCTTTGATAAAAGTGGATCATAGAAATGGAAATAAATGCCATATCTGGCACGCCCTGTAGACTCGTTTCTTTGAACAGTTGAATGTAAACGGTTGTCTTTTATGGGGTAATAATGTCTAGCAGGTATTTTTAAAGGATTTATGTTTTATCTTATAATATAAAATTAAGCCATCTTAGGTAAAACAAGTAACATCTGAATATTGGTATTTCATTGTCACTAACCCATAAAATCATCTAGAATGACTTGCTTCATTTTTAGAACCTAAATTTTCCTGCTTATGAAGACAACAATAATAAAAGTCATCCTTTTGTTCCTGTGTTAACAGGGAAACTATTGCACAGATAATGTAAAATATCACTTTGTTATGAATTTAGCCCTGAATGAGTGATGTGGGCCTGGGCTGGAAGAGTACAGGACCTTATAGGGTGCCTTCTTGAGAGCTAAAATTAAAAGGCTAATTTATCTTCCTACCCTTGTTTATCTTTTGCTCTGATTTTAGTATTTAGCTCTCTTAACTTGTTATATTATATTATATTATATTATATTATATTATATTATATTATATATAATTACATATATGTTTTTTAAATAATATATATATAATAATAATAATTTTGTAAGATACCTGCCCAAAACCCTTTTAGAGAAAAAGTGAGGGTATAATTAATCCAATTTTGCTGAAATTGTATAATCAGTTGGATTTTCTTGAGCACGCACAAGTTAGTCATGGGGATGATGAAACAAAGGAACGGTACAAAATCCTAATGCATTGCTTAGGAACACCAACTTGTTAGCCACTTAAAATGCATAAATCATATACAGATAAACAAGGCTCACCTTAACGTTTGGGAGAGATTTTGAAATAAAAAAGTGCTGAAAGTAGAATTAAATATTTATTAATACATTTTTATGCTACATTCTAGGTGCCAGACACTAGCCTGGTTGTTTCACATGTATGATGTGTGTTCTGTTGTTACCACAGTCCTCATTTGAAAAAATGAGGATCAGAGTGGCTAAGTGCCTTGCCTAAATTCACATTGGTAAAAAGTGGTAGCCAGGATTTGAAGCCAGGCAGTCTAGCTGTAAGTTCTATTATGCCATTATGTGGCATTAGTTCTCAAGATAGCAGAAAACAATTGTGTGAATAGCTCTGTGATTACCAACCCTGGAAACTCAGTAGCATCGCCTTGGGTAGGGAATATGGGAGGCTAAAAACATATTTGGATGTCTGGGACCCACTCGAACTTCATCATGTATATTTTCTAAAAGACCCATAGGTGATTCTCTTCTTGCAAACCGGGTTAAGAACTACTGAAATGGATGAACCATCAACTTCACTTTATAAACGAAAGAGCAAGAAAGACCTTTTTATTTAATGGATCTGGCTTTGATAGAGAAAACATGAGTTGAAAAAGGGCAGATATAGACGGAGAATCCCAAGCAGGCTCCATGCTGTTAGCACAGAGCCCAATGCAGTGCTCAAACCAGGAACCCTGAGATCACGACCACAGCTGAAATCAGAAGTTGGATGCTTAACTGACTGAGCCACCCAGGTGCCCTGCAGCAAAAATTTTGAAGAGATAGTCTGTATTCTGAGCAGTCTCTTCAAAAACTTTGGAATAAAGGAAGGATTAAAACGAGCACAGTGTCATAGTGATAAAACAGTCATGAGAATAATCATGATTTCAAAAAACCAAGTCACATACAGACCCTAAGCTTGTCACTCGTCTTTCAACAAAAGACAACATTTGTAGCCGTGGGGAGTTATTTACCTATATTCAAGAGAATGCAGAAATATAAGTCCAGAATGAATAAGGCAGATACCGGTTACACTTTCCATTAACAGAGATGGGAAGAAATGCCATTGTAAAAATGCCACCCTTGCAGTTAAAAGTATAGCTGCCACCTACTCCATTTTCACTGCATAAAAAAGAATGTCCTTTGTAACCTATGCTTTGTGGCCAAAACAATGCAAAATATCTTTAACAACTTTAGGTTTTGATAGAAGATCACAGAGATTAAAAGTTAATTTACTGTGTCCTCAAAAACGAGACTTTATTTGGAGGAGAGAGAACACGAAAAAAGGAGCAAGAAAAAGATTAAATGAAAGAAGCTTAGTAAAGTATTACCAAATAATGAATTAAACGAACATGTATTTTTCTTGAGAGGTACTGATTTCACATGCAGACACATATATGATGCAGTGCTTTCAACCCTCCCTTTCAACCTTTTCAATTATTTTAGTTCCTGGAGTTTCCCAGATGGACAAAGGATTTAGCAAATTATAAAAACCACATATGTGAATTGCTCACTGGATGCCTCATTGTATATCTCATTCACATCAACACTGCCGGGTACAGTCATGTTAGGTTCCTGAAAAAAAAAAGCCAAGTTCCTGAAAAAAAAAAAAAAAAAAAGGTTGTCCTTTTCCCAATAATGGTTCAGATGCCTCAGATCCTTTGTGGCAAGTGGATCTAACGAATTAAATTAATATTATACACCCTCAAAACCTGCCCATGCTTATTCTTGCACTAACGTCAAACTGATTTGCTAATGAAGTGACTTCATAAAGTAGTAGTTATAGTTCCTACTTATATTTCACTACCAAGTTCTTAACTTTAGGGAATAAACTGCTGTTTGTGTACAGAAACTCACTCTTTCACCTAATTTTTATCTTGACTGCCATATGGCATATAGTCCTTAGCCCCTGTGTGGCTTATTTTTTTCTATCTCTTTGAGCTTTGTAATTTTATGGAGCTTTTTTACAGTTTGAAACCGTAAAATTGCTCCTCAAGAATTTGGACAACTAACCCCACATGAATTTGAATAAGCAAAAAGGACATCATTCTGTATAGTCTTCTAAGGATTTTCATTTGTGAGATGTTATACTAAGTTGCTTGATGCTAAGGGGAAATCTACCAAACATTATGGAAAGTGATAACAAAAAAAGGAATAATAATAATCTGGAATTACAATAATTTGGACAGGTTGTAAGCTGACATCTTCCCCAACATGACACAAGTAGTTCAAAAAAGCAGGCTAAACAAATTAATACTCCGCATAAAGTTACAGAGCAAATTTCTTTAAAATAAATATTTTCCGGCATTTTAAAAGCAGCTGCTGATCTACAGGGGATGCTGCTTTGAGGGAACTGAAGGGTGTGTCTGAGAAAAGTCATGCACAGAAGTCACCAGGGCTCAGCTTTCTCCCTTAAACTGCACTCAGTGGTGTCTGAGCTTGCCAGGCAGACCTGGGGCTGGCAGGTGTACATGGAGTCAGCTTTGCAGAGGGCTCCAAGGTCTCAATTTTGAGGCACAGTTTCAGAACACTGCCATTTTAACCTCATTTCCAGTTGGATTTTCTGTTTTTTTAAGTGTTTTTTTTTTAATGTTTATTCATTTTTGAGAGAGAGAGAGAGAGAGAGAGAGAGCACAAGCGGGGCAGGGGCAGAAAGACAGGGAGACACAGAACCCAAAGGAGGCTCCCTGCTCCAAGCAGACAGCAAGAGATCCCAATGAGGGACTGGAACCCACAAACCATGAGATCATGACCTGAGCCTAAGTCAGACACTTAACTGACTAAGCCACCCAGGGGCCCCTCCCAGTTGGATTTTCAAATCCAGCTTTACCAGCTATTAATACACTGACTCTCCTCATTTTGTTTTTTTTTTTTTTTCAGTATGTGTGTCCACTTTCTACCACTTAGAACTCAGAGAAGATTCATTGACTCCTAACTTTAAATGGTCACCTTAGGCAAACTGTTTTGCCTCCCTACATTTTCATATGTAAAATGAGAGATTGCTCAATACTAGAGTTGCTTCCAGCTACTGCATTTACAACTTTCCTAGGTAACACATTTTTTAAAATCCAAATTCAACCAGTTATAATCAAAACTGGCCAAATGTGCATTGCTTTAAAAACAAACACTAAAAATGGGGCACCTGAGTGGCTCAGTCGGTTAAGCGTCCGACTTGGCTCAGGTCATGATCTCATGGTTGGTGAGTTCAAGCCCCATGTCAGGCTCTGTGCTGACAGCTCAGAGCCTAGAGCCTACTTCAGATTCTATGTCTCCCTCTCTCTCTGCCCCCACTCCCTCTCTATCTCTCTCTGTCTCTCAAAAATAAATAAACATTAAAAAAATTAAAAACAAAACCAAACACTAAAATTATATCCAGGTCTTCAACAGAGATTGTGCAAACTTGTGAGAATTTAAAATTGAGATTAAAAATAAACTTCTCATTTATACTATTTCTCTCTTCTCCTTTAAGATAGATAGTAGATTGGGGCTCCTGGGTGACTCAATTGGTTTAACATCAGTTAAGCATCTGACTCTTGATATCAGCTCAGTTCATGATTTCACAGTCATGAGATTGAGCCCTGCATCAGGTTCTACACTGACAAGCACAGAGCCTGCTTGGGATTCTCTCTCTCTCTCCTTCTTTCTGTGCCCCTCCCCAACTCATGTGTGTGTGCATGTTCTCTCTCTCTCTCTCTCTCTCTCTCTCTCTCTCTCTCTCTCTCTCTTAAATAAATAAACTTAAAAGGAAAAAAATATTTTAAAAAGATAGTAGATCAAATATTTTCTTTCCATTAAAGGAATTTTACCAACATCATTATTACTTTATTATACCATCTAGGTACAGATTCATCTGGAAAATTCAAAAGGGAAAATTCAAAAAAAAGGCTGTAAGAAAAGATATATGGATCCAGTACGTATTCATGAAATAAAAATCCCACAGCCTGTCATGTCCAAAGCTGGATTGGTGTGAATAAAAAACTCAAATATAATTGTACACCCCACCCAAAAACAAAACAATCTAGTTAAAAAATAGGCAGAATACGTGAACACAAATTTCTCCAAAGAAGACATCCACATGGCCAACAGACACATGAAAAGATGCTCAACATCACTCATTATCAGGGAAATGAAATGCAAACCAAAACCACAATGAAATGTCACCTCATACGTGTCAGAATGGCTAAAATCAACAACAAAAGAAACAAGTGTTGGTAAGGATGTAGAAAAAAAGGAGCCCTCATACACTGTTGGAGGGAATGCAAACTGGTGCAGCCACTCTGGAAAACAGCAGTGGAGATTCCTCAAAAACTTAAAAATAGAACTACCCTATGTTGTAGTAATTTCACTACTAGGTATTTATCCAAAGGATACAAAAATACTAATTCAAAGGGATACATGCAACCCAATGTTTATAGCAGCATTATCAATAATAGCTAAATTATGGAAGCAGCCCAAGCCCAAGTGTCTATCAACTGATGAATGGATAAAGATGTGGCATATATATATATATATATATATATATATAAATGTATATAATGGAATATTACTCAGCCATAAAAAAGAATGAAATCTTGCCATTTGCAACAACATGTAGCTAGAGAGTATTATGCTAAGAGAAGTAAATCAGAAAAAGACAAATACCATATGATTTCACTCATGTGGAATTTAAGAAAAAAATGAACAAAAGAAAAAAGAGAGAAAGACAAATAAAGAAACAGACTCTTAACTATAGAGAACAGATCCCCAAGGACAGGTGGGGGGAGGAGTGAGTGAGATAGATGATAAGGATTAAAGACCACACTTACTTATCATGATGAGGACTGAGTAATGTATAGAATTGCTGAGTCACTATATTGTACACCTGAAACTAATATAACACTGTATGTAACTATACTGGAATTAAAACTTAAAAACTTAATAAACAACAGCAATTGCAACAATCGCAAACTATTCCAACAATATATTTTTGCATAAGAAAGGAAAAGGATTGGGGCGCCTGGGTGGCGCAGTCGGTTGAGCGTCCGACTTCAGCCAGGTCACGATCTCGCGGTCCGTGAGTTCGAGCCCCGCGTCAGGCTCTGGGCTGATGGCTCAGAGCCTGGAGCCTGTTTCCGATTCTGTGTCTTCCTCTCTCTCTGCCCCTCCCCTGTTCATGCTCTGTCTCTCTCTGTCCCAAAAATAAATAAACGTTGAAAAAAAAAATTTTTTTTTAAAAAAAAGAAAGGAAAAGGATATAAAAGAGAAAGTAATTCATCTTTTGAACACCTAGAGGTGTTAAATATTATGGCAGAGACATTTATACATCCATGCAATTGAAATCCTTTCAACAGTTTTGTGATGTAGACTTTTTATACTCCCATTTTTATAGAGAAGTCAAGTCGGAGAGGCTGAATACGTGCTCAAGAATACACTGTTAGTAAGATCTAGAGTTTGAATCCCGACCTGATGACCTTGGAACCCAAGTCTTTTCCAAACCATTCCTGCCATGTGCTGCCTTGGGCGGCAGTGGTGGTGGTGGTGCACAGTGCATGATGCAGTCCCCTGCACAGTACGGTGACAGGGCGATTTTCCACTTCTAGCAGGATAAAGTGCCTTTATACTCTCATCTTCTGTACTCTTTTTTAAAAAAACATCTATTTAGTCATAAGCCTCACATCCTCAGGAAGAAAGTATCCCATCATTCTCGGACTGTTGTTTCCTTAAATGTTAGGTGGAATGAGGTCACACATCAGGCCCATGGCAGCTGCTCTTTGTTTAATGTTTGATAATGCATTTGTCTTAAGGTCAAATGGAATTATTACCAGAACCATGCTGAAATGTAAAAGACAAATGGAAAAGTGACAAAAATCAGAGGTTTGGGTCAGAACTAAATAATAATAATAATAATAATACGGAATGGATTTGATGTAGAAAATGCAAAACCTGTAGACAAAAAAAAAAGCAGTATTAAATGTACAAGAGTCATAAAAACTTGTTTAAAATGGAGATTTCAGTCATGCAAGGCAAAGGAATCAAATTAAGAAAAACTTGTCTTCTTTGCTATAGAGGGAGAAAAACGAGTAAGAGATGACATTAAAAACACAGGGACTAAATAATTTTACTCCTTCATACACTTTACTTCTTATCAAAAAAATAACATACATGTAGGAAAGTATTGTTGAATCACATAATGCATACAACATGTATGCATTGGCCTACATATACATAAATACACATCTCAGTGCTTTTTCATGAATGGAACACACATAGGTAACCACCACCCAGGTCAAGAAATAGTACATCCAGAACTCTGGAAGTTCATCTTCCTGCCCTGGCCACTTGCTTCTCCCTCCCCTCAAAAGTCCCCCTTCTAATACTATGTATCAGTTTTGCCTGTTTTTGATCTTCATGTAAACAGAATCATACAATGTGTCCTTGTGTCTTTGTTGGACATTATGTTTATAAGATTTCACCCATATTGTTGCAAGCGTCAATTGTTTATTCATGTTCATTGCTAAATAGTATGTCATTGAATGAATAAAACACAATTTGTCTATCCATTTTATGTTTATAGATATTTGGATTGTTCCCAGTTTTGACCACTGGGAAAATGCATATCCATAAACATGACTTTCTGTTGCTCATATATCTGTTACATATATACCTAGAAGTAGAATTGCTTAATCATTGCCTGTGCATTGGCTCAGTTTTAATATTTGTTGCCAAAAGGTTGTCTAAAGTTGCCGTGTTAATTTACATTCCCATTAATAGTGTATAAGAGTTCCAGTTGCTCTACGCTTTTTTTGTTTGGTATTGACTTTTTTTTTTTAATTTTAGATCTTCTAGAGGGTGTGGAGGTATCTTATTGTGGTTTTAATTTATTTAAATTGCAATTTAATTGTATTTCAAATGAGGTTGAGAACATTTTCATACGTGACTGGCACTTTTTTTCAGAAGTGCTCTTGTAAGTCTTCTGCAACATTTTCTTATATGCTTTCCATCTGTTTCTTATGATTTATTGGAATGTTTTTGTGTATATTTTTATTCTGAGTCCTCTTTTGTGGCTTGCCTTTCTACTTCCTTAATATACTTTTAACAATGAAAGTGTTAATACAATATTATTTATCAGTAAGTTCCCTTATGATTAATGTTTTCTGTATCCTGCTTTAAAAGACTTTCCCAGGGAGTGCTTGGATGGCTCAGTTGGTTAAGTGCCTGACTTCAGCTCACGGTTCCTGAGTTCAAGCCCTGTGTTGTGCTCCGTGCTGACAGCTCAGAGCCTGGAGGCTGCTTCAGATTCTGTGTCTCCCTCGCTCTTTGCCCCTTTTCCCACTCATGCTCTGTCTCTCTCTTTCTCTCTCCCAAAAACAAATAATCATTAAAATATTTAAAAAAAAAAAAAAGACTTTCCCTACTCCAAGTTCATGGGGACATTCTCCTGGGTTATATATAAATTTTATTGTTACATCTTTCATTCACACTTAGATCTCAATATCACTTCAAATTGATTTCTGTGTATGGTAGGAATTTCCTTTGTCTTTTTTAAAAAAATATCAATTATTGTCAATTATCTAGCACAAGAGATAGAAAGATAGGAAATGGCACTAAAATGAGAAAATCTATTTAGTTGTAAAGCAGTCTCAGAATACGATATACATTTGGAATAGTTGGATTTGAAGGTGGGATCCTTATTTATAAAACAGATTGGCAGCTGTCACTATGAAGTCAAAAGCTTTCTTCTGAAAGGATAAGAAAAAGAAATAGAGTGACTTTTTTTGGACACTCGAGAGTACACAACCCCTGGTCATTTATAGTGCTGAGGGAGTAGGCACCTTCCTATTCAGAATAGCTCAGTAGCTTTAGCCAGGGCTGTGGAGTCAAAAAGGACTGGGCTTCCATTTCGGTTCTGCCATTACCTGCTGTCACTGTTCCAGGTATTTAACTCACTGTATGTTCGCAGCTGCACAATTAGAATCACATCCATGTCATGGGCTTAAAGGGTGGAGGCAGTTAGATACCATATGTATTTTGTTCATCATTGTGTCTCAGCACATCCAACAGCTTGTATCATGTAGTAGAAACTTAATACTGCCTTCCCATCAGTCTTATGCTATCATTATTAGTTATTTAGACTCTGATTAGAATAGATTTAGAAGCTTTGCTGAGGAGAAAACGGCAACAGATCATGAGGTAACTCGGAAAACCAGAGACTATCTACTTTACAATTTTGTCAAGACAAAATTAGATGAGACAGCTTAATGTTGACACCCAAGAAGAAGTAGAACATCATCATTTTGAAATGTCCTTGAAAGGCCAGAAATAGAGTAAATAGCCTGCCTTTGCAAACTCAAATAGTGTTAGAAAGACCACTTTAATTTCCTGATATATGGCAAAGCAAGATTGATAAAGAGAAAACTCCACATTTAATCTCTTTAATCATCAGTGAGGGCTTTCATTTCATCTCACCAAACATTCCTGGGAATACACTAGATTCTTCTTCCTCAAAGTGCAGTTCTTGGCCCTGGACTGGCAGCAGTATCACCCAGGAGCTATTAGAAACAGACTTGGGCCCTTCCCCAGACCTACAGAGTCAGAACCTGCATTTTAGCAAAGTCTCCAGGAGATCCTTATGCATTTTAATTTTAAGAAGCACTGATACGGACAGTTAAAGTGCTTACTGATCTCATAACCCACATTTAAAACATAAATTTAGGAATGGAAGCGAGGAGAGAAAGGTTGGGGTTTGGGGAGTCAGACTGAAGAAATGGCAATCATCCTACATAAGGCTAAAGTTATTTGCTAAGGTCATTCTGACTGCGTATCTTGGGAACTAGGCACTGCGTGCTCTTAGCCAAGGTTATTTATCATTCCATTTATCCCAGTTTTTGTTTATTTTCTCCACTGTCTCAAATAAAAATCACAGTGATTGGATCCCACTTCTGCTTTTGATTTCAATCTTAGCGAAAAGAGAACTGCAGACCAAAGGAAGAAGGAAAGGGAGGGAAGGAAGGAGGCAAAGTGTTTAAAGGAAATTGCACCTGACATACAGTCTTGATTTCTCACTCTGCCACAAATTCAGCCAAAAGTCTTTCTCCTTTTCAGCTTCTAACTTAGAAACCTAAACTCTCTATCTATACTTTCTGTGTCCCCCCTTTGAAGAGAAAAACCAGCATGAATGGATTGGGCTTCTGAGTCTCTAAAAAACTGTGTTGTTTATTTGTTTTGTCAGTTGGTTTGTGGAGGTAAACTCTGGTGAGTTAAATAAATGGAATGGGTGGTTCTGATCACAGAAGTGATCTGTTAACCTAACAGTTTGGTAATTTCTAGATGGCTAAGTTTATTCTGTTAAGTGGGTATCCCAAAGACTTACCATTTATGATCAACTATCTTCAGTAGAAGATGATTGTAAAATAATCATATTAGTAACAATCACTAATATGTATGGTTTGATTAATATATGCCAGGCACTGTGCTAAGTGTCTTAGATATATTCCTACATTTTTTTTAAGTTTATTTATTTTTTTGAGAGAGATGGCAAGGGGAGGAGGGACAGAGAGAGAGGGAAAGAGAGACCAAATCCCAAGCAGGCCCCATGCTGTCAGTGCAGGGACCAATGTGGTGCTCAAACCCATGAACCATGAGATTATGACTTGAACTGAAACTACGAATGGAATGCTTAACCAACTGAGCCACTCAGGCACCCCCTACATTTAGATTTCTTAATGATATAATTAGATGAGTTAGGGGGCCCTTATATCAGTGTTCATTTATTGAGTCCAAATATTAAGAGAAAGTAAAAGTCACTATAGTACAAAATATTCACTAATTACTTGACTACTTATAGAATGAATTGCACACAAATAAAATCATTTCTATTTAATGCCAGCATCCCTATACAAGAGCCAAAGTTTCTGTTCCTCAGTTTCTTGTTAATTATGTCAAACATCCAGAAACATAGTGAAAGCCAACAACAAAGCATAATTGTAAATTTTGGAAAAGATGCAGATTTCATGAAGTCAATAAAAAAATATGTTGGAACACTGAAAAGACATTAACAAATGAGGACTTGGCAGAATTTAGAGTAGCTAACAACTGAAAAAGAAAATTAACAAACTGTTGGCAGGTTATCTTTTTATTTTTTTATTATGAAATTTATTGTCAAATTTGTTTCCATACAACACCCAGTGCTCATCCCAACAGGTGCCCTCCTCCATACCCATCACCCACCCACCCCTCCCTCCCACCCCCCATAAACCCTCAGTTTGTTCTCAGTTTTTAGGAGTCTCTTATGTTTTGGCCTCCTCCCTCTCTAACCATTTTTTTCCTTCCCCTCCCCCATGGTCTTCTGTTAAGTTTCTCAGGATCCACATAGGAGTGAAAACATATGGAATCTGTCGTTCTCTGTATGACTTATTTCACTTAGCATAACACTCTCCAGTTCCATCCATGTTGCTACAAAAGGCCATATTTCATTCTTTCTCATTGCCAAGTGGTTTTCCATTGTATATATAAACCACAACTTCCTTATCCATTTGTCAGTTGATGGACATTTAGGCTCTTTCCATAATTTACCTATTGTTGAAAGTGCTGCTATAAACATTGGGGTACAAGTGCCCCTATGCATCAGTACTCCTGTATCCCTTGGGTAAATTCCTAGCAGTGCTACTGCTGGGTCATAGGGTAAGTCTATTTTTAATTTTTTGAGGAACCTCCACACTGTTTTCCAGACTGGCTGCACCAGTTTGCATTCCCACCAACAGTGCAAGAGGGTTCCCGTTTCTCCACATCCTCTCCGGCATCTACAGTCTCTTGATTTGTTCATTTTAGCCACTCTGACTGGCATGAGGTGATATCTGAGTGTGGTTTTGATTTGTATTTCCCTGATGAGGAGTGATGTTGAACATCTTTTCATGTGCCTGTTGGCCATCTGGATGTCTTCTTTAGAGAAGTGTCTATTCATGTTTTCTACCCATTTCTTCACTGGATTATTTGTTTTTCGGGTGTGGAGTTTGGTGAGCTCTTTATACATTTTGGATACTAGCCCTTTGTCCGATATGTCATTTGCAAATATCTTTTCCCATTCCATTGGTTGCCTTTTAGTTTTGTTGATTGTTTCCTTTGCTGTGCAGAAGCTTTTTATCTTCGTGAGGTCCCAATAGTTCATTTTTGCTTTTAATTCCCTTGCCTTTCGGGATGTGTCAAGTAAGAAATTGCTGCAGCTGAGGTCAGAGAAGTTTTTCCCTGCTTTCTCCTCTAGGGTTTTGATGGTTTCCTGTCTCACATTCAGGTCCTTTATCCATTTTGAGTTTGTTTTTGTGAATGGTGTAAGAAAGTGGTCTAGTTTCATTCTTCTGCATGTTGCTGTCCAGTTCTCCCAGCACCATTTGTTAAAGAGACTGTCTTTTTTTCCATTGGATATTCTTTCCTGCTTTGTCAAAAATTAGTTGGCCATAGTTTTGTGGGTCTAGTTCTGGGGTTTCTATTCTATTCCATTGTTCTACATGTCTGTTTCTCTGCCAATACCATGCTGTCTTGATGGTTACAGCTTTGTAGTAGAGGCTAAAGTCTGGGATTGTGATGCCTCCTGCTTTGGTCTTCTTCTTCAAAATTACTTTGGCTATTCGGGGCCTTTTGTGGTTCCATACGAATTTTAGGATTGCGTGTTCTAGCTTCGAGAAGAATGCTGGTGTAATTTTGATTGGGATTGCATTGAATGTGTAGATAGCTTTGGGTAGTGTTGACATTTTAACAATATTCTTCCAATCCATGAGCACGGAATGTTTTTCCATTTCTTTATATCTTCTTCAATTTCCTTCATAAGCTTTCTATAGTTTTCAGCATACAGATCTTTTACATCTTTGGTTTATTCCTAGGTATTTTATGCTTCTTGGTGCAATTGTGAATGGGATCAGTTTCTTTATTTGTCTTTCTGTTGCTTCATTATTAGTGTATAAGAATGCAACTGATTTCTGTACATTGATTTTGTACTCTGTGACTTTGCTGAATTCATGTGTCAGTTCTAGCAGACTTTTCGTGGAGTCTACAGTGTTTTCCATGTATAATATCATGTCATCTGCAAAAAGTGAAAGCTTGACTTCATCTTTGCCAATTTTGATGCCTTTGGTTTCCTTTTGTTGTCTGATTGCTGATGCTAGAACTTCCAACACTATGTTAAACAACAGTGGTGAGAGTGGACATCCCTGTCATGTTCCTGATCTCAGGGAAAAAGCTCTCAGTTTTTCCCCATTGAGGATGATGTTAGCTGTGGGCTTTTCATAAATGGCTTTTATGATGTTTAAGTGTGTTCCTTCTATCCCGACTTTCTCAAGGGTTTTTATTAAGAAAGGATGCTGAATTTTGTCAAATGCTTTTTCTGCATTGATTGACAGGATCATATGGTTCTTATCTTTTCTTTTATCAATGTGATGCATCACATTGATTGATTTGCGAATGTTGAACCAGCCCTGCATCCCAGGAATGAATCCCACTTGATCATGGTGAATAATTCTTTTTATATGCTGTTGAATTCGATTTGCTAGTATCTTATTGAGAATTTTTGCATCCATATTCATCAGGGATATTGGCCTGTAGTTCTCTTTTTTTACTGGGTCTTTGCCTGGTTTAGGAATCAAAGTAGTGCTGGCTTCATAGAATGAGTCTGAAAGTTTTCCTTCCCTTTCTATTTTTTGGAATAGCTTGAGAAGGATGGGTATTATCTCTGTTTTAAATGTCTGGTAGAATTCCCCTGGGAAGCCATCTGGTCCTGGACTCTTATTTGTTGGGAGATTTTTGATAACCGATTCAATTTCTTCACTTGTTATGGGTCTGTTCAAGCTTTCTATTTCTTCCTGTTTGAGTTTTGGGAGTGTGTGGGTGTTTAGGAATTTGTCCATTTCTTCCAGGTTGTCCAGTTTGTTGGCATCTAATTTTTTATAGTATTCCCTGATAATTGCTTGTATTTCTGAGGGATTGGTTGTAATAATTCCATTTTCATTCATGATTTTATCTATTTGGTCATCTCCCTTTTCTTTTTGAGAAGCCTGACTAGAGGTTTATCAATTTTGTTTATTTTTTCAAAAAACCAACACTTGGTTTCATTGATCTGCTCTACAGTTTTTTTAGATTCTATATTGTTTATTTCTGCTGTGATCTTTATTATTTCTCTTCTTCTGCTGGGTTTGGGGTGTCTTTGCTGTTCTGCTTCTATTTCCTTTAGGTGTGCTATTAGATTTTGTGTTTGGGATTTTTCATGTTTCTTGAGATAGGCCTGGATTGCAATGTATTTTCCTCTCAGCACTGCCTTTGCTGCATCCCAAAGTGTTTGGATTGTTGTATTTTCATTTTCATTTGTTTCCATATATTTTTTAATTTCTTCTCTAATTGCCTGGTTGGCCCATTCATTCTTTAGTAGGGTGTTCTTTAACCTCCATGCTTTTGGAGGTTTTCCAGACTTTTTCCTGTGGTTGATTTCAAGCTTCATAGCATTGTGGCCTGAAAATATGCATGGTATGATCTCAATTCTTGTATACTTATGAAGGGCTGTTTTGTGACCCAGTATGTGATCTATCTTGGAGAATGTTCCATGTGCAATCGAGAAGAAAGTATATTCTGTTGCTTTAGGATGCAGAATTCTAAATATATCTGTCAAGTCCATCTGATCCAGTGTATCATTCAGGGCCCTTGTTTCTTTATTGATCCTGTGTCTAGATAATCTATCCAATGTTGTAAGTGGATTATTAAAGTCCCCCTATATAAAGGCCTTCAATTACCACATGCTTATCAATAAGGTTGCTTATGTTTGTGATTAATTGTTTTATATATTTGGGGGCTCCCATATTCGGCGCATAGACATTTATAATTGTTAGCTCTTCCTGATGGATAGACCCTGTAATTATGATATAATTCCCTTCTTCATCTCTTGTTACAGCCTTTAATTTAAAGTCTAGTTTGTCCGATATAAGTATGGCTACTCCAGCTTTCTTTTGACTTCCCGTAGCATGATAGTTCTCCATCCCCTCACTTTCAATCTGAAGGTGTCCTCAGGTCTAAAATGAGTCTCTTGTAGACAGCAAATAGATGGGTCTTGTTTTTTTTATCCATTCTGATACCATATGTCTTTTGGTTGGAGCATTTAGTCCATTTCATTCAGTGTTATTATTGAAAGATATGGGTTTAGAGTCATTGTGATGTCTGTAGGTTTCATGCTTGCAGTGATGACTCTGGTACTTTATCTCACAGGATCCCCCTTAGGATCTCTTGTAGGGCTGGTTTAGTGGTGACAAATTCCTTCAGTTTTTGTTTGTTTGGGAAGACCTTTATCTCTCCTTCTATTCAAAATGACAGATTTGGTGGATAAAGGATTCTCGGCTGCATTTTTTTTTTTCTGTTCATCACACCGAAGATTTGCTGCCATTCCTTTCTGGCCTGCCAAGTTTCAGTAGACAGATCCGTGATCAGTCTCCCTTTACATGTTAGAGCATGTTTAACCCTAGCTGCTTTCAGAATTCTCTCTTTATCCTTGTATCTTGCCAGTTTCACTATGATACGTCGTGCAGAAGATCAATTCAAGTTACATCTGAAGGGAGTTCTCTGTGCCTCTTGGATTTCAATGCCTTCTTCCTTCTCCAGTTCAGGGAAGTTCTCAGCTATGATTTCTTCAAGTACACCTTCAACACCTTTCCCTCTCTCCTCCTCCTCTGGAATCCCAATTATGCATATATTATTTCGTTTAATTATGTCACTTAGTTCTCTAAGTCTCCCCTCATACTCCTGGATTTTTTTTATCTCTCTTTTCCTCAGCTTCTTTTTTTTTTCCATAATTTTATCTTCTAATTCACTATTCTTTCCTCTGCCTCTTCAATCCGAGCTGTGATTGCCTCCATTTTATTTTGCAGCTGATTTATAGCATTTTTTAGCTCCTCCTGAATGTTTCTTTGTCCCTTGATCTTTGTAGTAATAGATTCTCTACTGTCCTCTATACTTTTTTCAAGCCCAGTGATTAGTTTTATGACTATTATTTTAAATTCATTTTCTGCTATATTGCTTAAATCGTTTTTGATCAGTTCATTAGCTGTTGCTACTTCCTGGAGTTTCTTTTGAGGAGAATTCTTCCATTTTGTTATTTTGGATAGTCCCTGGAGTGGTGGGGAACTGCAGGGCTCTTTCTCTGTGCTGTCTGGAGTAACTTGCATTGGTAGGCGGGGCCGCAGTCAGACCTGATGTCTGCCCCCAGCCCACCGCTAGGGCCACAGTCAGACTGGTGTGTACCTTATCTTCCCCTCTCCCAGGGGCAGGACTCACTGTGGAGTGGAGTGGCCTCTGTCTGGGCTACTTGCACACTGCCAGTCTTGTGGTACAGCTTGGATGGGATCTGGCATATTAGCCGGGGTGGACCCGCAAGGTGCACAGGGGTGGGAGGGGCAGGTTCAGCTCACTTTGCCTTCGGTGGTCCACTTCGGAAGGGGCCCTGCAGCACTGGGAGGGAGGCAGACCCGTCAGAGGGATGGATTTGCAGAAGCACAGCATTGGGTGTTTGCTCTGTGCAAGCAATTTCGGTGATGGGAACTGGTTTCCTTTGGGATTTTGGCTGGGGGATGGGCGAGGGGGATGGGCAAAGGAGACAGCGCTTCCCAGTGCCTTTGTTCCCTGCCAAGCTGAGCTCTGTCCTCTGGGGCTCAACACCTCTCCCTCCTGTTGTCCTCTAGCCTTCCCGCTCTGGGAGCAGAGCTGTTGACTTATAACATGCCAGATGTTAAGTCCTGCTTGCTGTCAGAACTCACACAGTCCAGCCCCTCCGCTTTTGCAAGCCAGACTGGGGGGGCTCTGCTTGGCCGGCTCCCTCCCGCCAGTCCATGCAGTGCGCACTGCCTCTCTGCCCTTCCTACCCTCTTCCGTGGGCCTCTTGTCTAATGCTTGGCTCCGGAGACTCCGTTCTGCTCATCTTCTGGTGGTTTTCTGGGTAAATTAGGCAGATGTGGGTGGAATCTAAGCGATCAGCAGGGCGCAGTGAGCCCAGTGTCCTCCTACACTGCCATCTTCCCAGGCACTCCCAGGTTATGTTTTTCAAAACAGAATGATTTAAATATCAAAACATGATTCTGTTTTAAAAGCCAAGTCTGAAGTGAAGATTGTCTATCATGCTATCAACATTTTATCCCTCCAAAATTGTGTCAAAAAATAATACCTGATTCATTTTTTATTTATGCTAAAAATATCATATCTTTGCAATGTTAACTATGAATTAAAATGAATTCATTATCAGATAGTTTAGTTTGAATTTTTAAAGATGAATTTGCAAACTTCTTATAATTTGCTATAAAATTTATGGTATTTGAAGTGTATTCATTTTAAGTACGTTTTTCTTCCAGTATGAATTCTGCTTGGGTAAGGAAGCTCTCCTATTTTTTTATAATCCATTTTATATATAGGAAAACTGAGGCTTTACATAACTCTGTAACTTGACCAGTAATGCACCCAAGCATCTAATGTGCAACATCCAGTGTCAGTCCTACAAAGTGTTGGTACTAAAATTAGCTTTCTAAAATCATTCCAGTAAGAAGAATATGACCAACGAAGTTAACAAAATGGAAGAGAGAAATTTTAAATCCTTGACTTTTAAGATTGTTGAAAGTAATGTGATGATAATATAGAATAGGACCCACTAGAATTCAATAAGAATTTATTATTTGGGGATCAAGATGTCTCTTCTTCCTTAGAGAAAATGGAGGCAACTGGCAATGAAAGAAAAAATTCTAAAAAAGATGGATGGATCGTTTAGTTCAAAGCAAATTTGAAAGATTTGAAAACATCTGGAACCATAAAATCATGTCATCTAAGCTCAATGCTACACGTTGCTCATATTTATGCACTGTGCATATGACTGATTGCACATTCAAATGGGAACAAATGATGTGGTACCTGTGGGAACTCCAGATACACCCTCCATTTACAGACATACCTGTAAGTCCTAGACTTTGCAGGTGCACAAGCTCATTATAGCAGTGATAATTCCCTCATGATACAAACTTCAAGATAAATGGGGTATGTTCTGAGTTTCAACTTCTTTTAATTACAGTTGCTGAAAACATGGCTTTGTCCATCCCTGCTCATGAATCTGCTTCAAATATTTAGTTATATAAGCATTATATCCTTGGGGGAGGAGGAAGAGAGAACAATTTTTTATGGCCCATCTTCTGAGTTCCCAGTGGCACAGATTAAATGTAATTTTGTTATAGGCACAAACAATAAAAACAAGAAATTTTTCCAGTGAGAAAGATGTACTTGAATAGGGGAAGTGAGTCGCTTGCCAATATCAATCTTATCTTAAGAATCAATGAAAAATGATGGGGCACCTGAGTGACCCAGTCAGTTAAATGTTTGACTCTTGATTTCAGCTAAAGTCATGATTTCACAGTTTGTGGGATCGAGCCCCATGTCAAAGCCTGCGCTGACAGTGCAGACATTAAAAAAAAAAAAAGAATCGAAAAATGTTAACCCTCTTCTTAGGAAAAGTCAGCATAACAAAGAAATTGAAAGACACAAAATAAAGCATTTGATATTCAAAATGCATTAGTAGGTAGAAATGAGACATGACCACCCATTATTGATGAGACATATTTAAGGTAATGTAACTTTCAAGCATTTATCAGGTGAGAATTATTCTACATAATTTGCTTTACTTCCTTTTTAAAATCAATGATATTAACAGAAATATGAATGCTTCTTACTTTTGACTTCTAGTTTAAAATAAAATAAAGGATTTATACAATTGGTAAGATAAATTATATGGTGATTGATGTTTACTTGTGCCTATTTGTGAGTGTGAAGTGATACTATTTAAGTTAAATATTCTGCTATGCACTCACATGAGAGTGAAGTTAAAATATTTGATCTGGATATTTAAGGTAACGTTATAAGAAATGGGTAGATGAGGTTATTCACAACCATATAAACACATGGTAGATCAAGAAAAAGTCAGAGAAGTCTTTGCGGAGGTAATGTTTTAGTGATAATAATAATGAAAATCACACACTAAGGATCCAGGGTGAATGAATTGTGAATGAATGAAGAAAGCGTTTACTCAATGACTAAGCTAAAGGCCTCCAAACAAAATTGAGAAATGCTTAAAGTCCATGAACCAAGATCATTGGATGAATATTTTTATAAGCATTGAAAAAAACAAAGCAACAACCCCATGAGAATATGTTTGGGACATGTCAACAGAAGTCTCTCAAAAGCCCTAACACTGCAGAAAATGGCCTGAAGCATCTGGCCACATCTTATGAGCTTGGGAATCTATCTGAGCAAATCATTGTCACTATTTTTTGTATAGTCTCTCTTCAACTAGAGACTGGAGTGCTGGCCATAATCACAGTCACCTCATTTGTAAGCCTCAACCAAAAGAATGTGCGTGTAAAGGTACAACAGCCACTCTAACAAATGTCATTCCACCACACCACATGTTCAAACAAATTACCTGACTTCTGAAACCCACTATCTATGCTGAATATCATGTTGTGTGGCAGAAAGGAAATTTATAGTACATTTATAAAAATTTCAAACAATACTAAGTTGAATGGGTTAAATGCAGACAAAAACAAAGTAATAGTTATCAGAAAATGATCGTTAAGAGAAAAATAAGGGAAAAAAAGTCTAAAGAGTCACAAGGGAGACAAATTAACTGGGCTAAAATTTCAATATCCCTAATTGTCATATAATGCTTACACATAGGATAGATAGGAGCTGGAAAGTGTTTCCCCTCAAAATTAACATGGGTGAAATCTTAATTAACAACATTTGGGGGTCTTATATTGCCAAAAAAATGGCATATCTACACAATGGAATATTATTCAGTCATGGAAGTATCTTAGGAATAATAAGAAAGAATTTAAAATATGCTGAGTCCTATGAAACATTTTAGGACATTTAAGAAAAATGAATAGTTCCATCTTTTGAGAGGATCACCTCCCATTTATTTCAGAGTAATATAAAATAAAATATTCGTTTATTGGTTTTAAATAGAATGGAAATCTAGATAACCCTTTTACGGGAGGCTGATATCAAACCCTGTATAACTACAATGAGATACCACTTCATACCTACCAAGAGGACTATAATCAAAAAAGATGAACAATGACAAGTGTTGGCAAGGCTGTAGAGAAATTAGAGCTCTTATACATAGCTAATGGGAATGTGAAATAGTACAGTCACTTTGGAAGACACTTTGGGAGTTCCTCAAAGAACATAGAATTATATGACCCAGTTATTCCATCTCTAACATGTACCCAAGAGAATTGAAAACATATGTCCACCCACACAAAAATTTGTACATTAATGTTCATACAAGCATTATTCGTAATAGCCAAAAAGTAGAAAATCCAAATAACCATCAATCAAAGAATAGATAAACAAAATATGGCATATCTATACAATGGAATATTATTCAGTCATGAAAAGGAAAAAAACATGCTATAATGTAGATGAACCTTAAAAACATTATGTTGCATGAAAGAAGCCAGGCATACAAAACCACATATTAAATCATTCCATTTATATTAAATGCACAGAATAGGCAAACCTATAGAGGTGGAAAGCAGATTAGTTGGCCTAGAGAGGGAGTAGGGATGGGGAATAACTGCTAATGAGGGACAGAGTTTCTTTTGGGGAGAATGAAAAAGTTCTAGAATTGGGAATTTTCTGGAATCAGATAGTGATGATAATTTTACAACTTTGTGAATATATTAAAAGCCACTGAATTGTAAACTCTAAAAGGGTGAATTTTATGGTATGTGGGTTATATTTCAATATTTTTTAAAAACCCTATATGAGTAACTCATATTAGGAAAACAGTTATTATGTTTTAGAAAAAAAAGTCTGTCTTATAATGTAAACTTCTGCAGTTTAAAAATATTCATTATATGAGAATGCATATCAGCTGTTTCCTGTTTTTTGCAAACGATGAAACAAAAATTTAAAAATTGAAATTATAGGATTAATGATACATGGTCTCTGCCTGCATAGATTTCCCTGTCCATTGAAGTATACAGACATATAAACAAATAATTACACTATATGAAATACATGGAAAAAATAAAGATATCTACATAAAGTATCATAACACGGAGGAAGAAGGCCTAATTATGTGGTGTCGGGGCTTAAGGAGCTTCAAAGACAGTATAAATTGATCTGAGTCTTGATGGAAGATGTGTATTCACCAGACACACAGGGTGTGAAAATGTATGCAGAGACCAAAGGTCTAAAAGAGCATGTTCAGTTCATAGATCTGCAAGTCATTTTTTGGGGCCAGAACTTTTGAATTTTTGCAGAAGAGCTGAGGAGGTTCATATGTTTTGTTCTTACAAGGAATAATACTGTGAGCTCTGTTCTGTGGGAAATGGAAGGCCATCAAAGATATTATTCAGAGCAGTGAAATATTCAGATTTCAATTTAGGTAGACCATGCTGGCAGCAATGTGGGGCAAGAATTGGAGAAATATAAGAACGGAGGCATAGGGATCCTTAAAGAAAAATGCTAATGGCACAAAGCACTATTAGTAGGAATAGAGACAAGGGGACCAGTTACAGAGATACTTAGAAAGTTACTGTGAGCTAAAGGAAGAAGAAAAATTGAGAATGAGTCATGTCTGACTTAGGTAGGAAGAAAGAACATCAACATGTGTGTTGTTTGCATTTTCTTTAAAGATTGTTTAAAAATGGGTTTTACTTATTTTGAGGCGGGGGGCGGGGCAGAGAGAAAGGGAGAGAGAATCCCAAGCAGGGTCCACACTGTCAGTGCAGAGACCGATGAAGTGTTCGATCCCACCAACTGTGAGATGATGACCTGAGCCCAATTAAGCAACTGAGCCACCGAGGCCCCCCTGTTGTTTGTTTGCATTTCTAACACAATTGCATTTAAACTGTATTGTTGAATTTGAAGTGTTTGTTCCAGATATAGAAATCTAGATTCTAGAATTTTGAGTTTGCAGCTTTAGGGAGAAAGTATTTGGGGGCCTGGGGACATGAGTATGGAGGGGACTTAGAACATATCTGAAGGATGGGAAATGGATAAAATAGAGTAAGAAGGGAAAAAGAAGGCAAGGACCAGAAACCATTAGAAGCCTAGGTTATGGATAAGTCAGCACAGAGTCTGGCACATGTTGCTCAATAGTATTTATCACATGAATGGACAAATGAACATCATATTTGATCCCAAAGGGTAGCAGGAGGAATGAGAGGACAAATACAGAATGAAGAAAGAGGAATGCCACAGAATCTTCTTTTCCAGCTGTATATCACAACTAGAAATAAAGGCAGTCTTTTTCTGCAGTGATGGGCATATAATTTTGGAAGTTTTCAGCTCAGAAATGAGATGGCTGAAGACAAGAGTGTGAATAAAATGGGGGCTGAAGACTGATTCTAGTTAGGAAGAGGAGGCAGATCCTGCAGCTAAGAGAGACAAGCAAGCAGCCAGTAAGAAGGGGTAAGGGGAGATCAGAGAGCTGTGTTGAAAACTCAATGAAGAAAATGGAGAAGGGAAGGTCACCTGTGCCAAATGCTGCTGGTAAGTCAGGTCGGATGAAGATTGAGAATTTTATACTGGATATAGCATAGAGGTCGTTGGTGACCCCAACAAGCACTCTTTTCTTGAATCGAAACGGAAGAAAGCATAACTGAAATGAGTTCAAGAGACAGTGCCTTGGAAGAGTAAAAGAAGCGGATTTGGGTGAGAGATCCAAGTAGGGAGTGAGGAAATGAAGAAAACAAAAGCAGGGATGGAGCTCCACAAAAGGGAGTAGAGAAATGGACAGGACTACAGAGGGATGTGGAGTCAAGAGAGGGCTTTTTAAATAAAAGTAAGATGGAAGATATTACAGCATGCTTTTATGCTGATGGGAATAATTTTTTGCAGACGGAAAGATGATGCAGAAGAGAGAAAGGATCCACAGGGCCTCGTAGAAGTTAAAGAGGAATAAGATCTGGCACATAAGTGAAGGGGTTGGAGCCATCTTCCTGCAGGAAGAGCAGACGATGTGGTCCAGATGTAGGAACCTTGATAGATTAGGTGGAATTTAATTTAATTTAATTTTGCAGATAAGAGAAAAAGAGTAATAAATAACTTCCCAAGAACCAGGAAGCCAGCATAGTTAATTTAATTTCTGTCTAAAAGTTAATGTGACATGTTAAAGGTTGGCCTAAGTGGGATATAGCATCATTACTTAAAAATAATGCTATTTTTAAGTAGCTATTGTCTCTTAGGATGCTATTTGTCTCTTAGGAAGTGTAAGAATCAAATGGTATAAATGTTTGAATATAGGAGGTAGTTTGTTTTTATATCCTAAATAATATGAAAGCAATTGCATTGGAATCTATGTAAAGGAAACTCTAACACAACCGGAAGGTTTCTAGGGTCACTTGACTAGCTTAACATTAAACAGGAAGCCATCAATAGCAATATTTACTTTAGGAATACATATCCAAATCAAACAAGCTCAAAGGGGTACATTTCCTTGCAAAATAAACAGAAAATGAATGGCCTAGTAGCTGTCCTCCTGGTAATGGTATACTTTTGACAAAACACTTTTGAATAATTACAATTTATTTTACATAGGAGGCATTCAAAAATCTTTTGTCGTTGAACACACAAATGGATGCACAAACCTTGAAGAAACAGTGAAGAGCTTTCTGGATCCCATGAATAGTTGAATTATTCTTCTGTACACGACTTAACATCCCCTTGCTAGAATATTGCCAGTGTGGGTCCTAAAGCAACAACAAAACAAAACAAAAAAAGTTTTATAAGCTATAAATCAATTAGCTTTTGCGCACACACACAAAAACAATATAAGGGATACATTTATCTGAATAGAGTCAGGTTTAATTAGATATTGTAGAAAGGCTTGAGCAGGCAAGGTTAGAGAGATTTCAAAAGGCATTAGGAAATAGTCTTTTCTAAATCTAACACTAAATGAATGTTTGAGATGATAATCATTATCACTATCCCTGTTTTTTAATTTGTTTTGCAGCCAGATTTTTTTATAGTTAGTGATTAGATTTTCTTTACTGTAAATATAAGCAGTTGGGATACTTGTGTCCACCTCATGAGGTGACGATGCGACTGGATTTTTATGTGCAACAGGGAAAATAATAACATTTAAATATAGCACTTTGTACACAATGGTCATCCATAGTCAATAAATACTAATTTGGCTTAAAGATTGTAACTATTTTATATGAAATAATAAAAATTCAACATAATAAGCTATCGATCCAAGAACCAGTCAGAAAATTGTAACCATAAGATTAATTGGGGACAATACTGTGTTTATATACAGACAAATTCTGAACAACAAAGCAGATATCCTGCTACTTATTCAATTTTTAAAAAACAATAGAATCACTGTTTTTTTGAAAAATACATAAAGATAAAGCAAATGCAAAATACAAAGAAGAAATCTATCTGAGACTCCAAAAGTCAATCCTCTAGCTTACATAAGAGCTGGATTTGTTTTTACCACTTTACTCCAAATAAATGTGCCATATATACTACTTGGGAAGGTGTAAAACAAGCAAACTTAAAAAATAATTCTTTCATTACATAAAGAGTAAATTTTTTAAAGTTTATAATTTGATCTTAGGCCATAAACAATCACTTAACAAATAAAACCATTTAAATTTTTGTTTTATTTATTTATTTTAATTTTTTTTATTTGAGACAGAGAGAGAGAGAGCATGAGTGGGGTACAAGGAAGAGGGAGGGAGAGAGAGAGAGAGAGAGAGAGAGAGAGAGAGAGAGAGAGAATCTTAAGTAGTCTCAGGATGGAGCCTGACTCAGGGCTGGGTCCCATTACCCTGGGATCATGATTGAGCTGAAATCAAGAGCCAGGCACTCAACCAAATGAGACACCCAGGCACCCCAATCATTTAAAATTTCAAACTAGGGGCACCTGACTGCTAGGAATATGGAACCTGTCTCTCTCTCTCTCTCTCTCTCTCTCTCTCTCTGCTCCTCCACACTTACACTGTGTCTCTCAAAACTGAATAAAAGTTAAAAAAATTAAAATAAATAAAATAAAATAAAATTTCAAAGTAAATTTGGGCTTTATTTTATACTCAAGAGCTTACTTATTCAAGTCACAAACATACTTTTGAAATCTGAGTGTGACTAAAATGATCATTTTTACGTTGCTAATTACTCTTTCCTTCTAGGTCTTTAAGCCAAATGGACACATTATTTTAGGTTAATTTTTTGAGATAGTATCAATTTGAAACCCTACATTGATAGTTGTGTGATAATTTAAATTCACAATGGTTCTTAAAACTTATTGGGACGCCGGGGTGGCTCAGTTGGTTAGGTGTCTGGCTTCAGCTCAGCTCATGATCTCCCAGTTGGTGAGTTTGAGCCCCATGTTGGGCTGTGTGCTGACAGCTCAGAGCCTGGAGCCTGCTTTGGATTCTGTGTGTGTGTGTGTGTGTCTCTCTCTCTCTCTCTCCTTCTCTCTCTCAAAAATAAATAAACATTAAAGAAAATTGAACTTAAGTATAGTGCTATCATCTACTCAAGTGTCAAATGTTCTTTTTAAGGTGTAAAGTACCATTACAAACTTGAAACAAATTGTAGTGGCTCTTGATTTTAGTGCTTCTCTTTAAATGTGCCTAAAAATTATTTATGGCCTTTTCTTAATTTTTTGGAGTTTTAAAAGCTGTTAAGTTTCTTTTTTTTATTCTAATCAGTTCATGTGGTGTTAAAAATATGCTAAGTTTAGGGGCACCTGGGTGGCTCAGTCAGTTAAGCATCCAACTTCAGCTCAGGTCATGATCTCATGGTTTGTGGGTTCGAGCCCTGCATCAGGCCCTGTGCTGACAGCTGAGAGTCTGGAGCCTGCTTCAGATTCTGTGTCTCCTTCTCTCTCTGCCCCTCCCCCACTCTCACTCTGTCTCTCTCTCTCTCTCAACAGTAAATAAACATTAAAAAATTAAAAATAAATAAAAATAAAAATATGCCAAGTTTCTACAGCAATCCACAACCACATTATGTACCCATCTTTACTCTTCATTTTTCTTGGCCAGGTAAATTATTATTTGGGTTTCTTGCTATCACAGGAAACATGTAATTTCACAAAACATGCAATGTACAATGTCAGAGAACTGAAACTTGATGACTTCAGATGAACGGGAATACTTGAACTGGCAAGTTTTTTAACTAATGTAGTGTTTAGAGAGTGTGTGTATGGCATGGCAGACCCCTAAGTATAGACCTCTGGGTTTGCGAGAGTCTCGTCAGTTTGATCCCCTGAGCAAAGACTGTCTTTTGTACTTCTTCTATTGACTCAAAACCAGAATTTTATTTATAGCACAACTGTGGATTAGAATACAATGCTGATGGTTTATAGGTTCTAATACTTTCAACTATAAATGACAGAAAACTCAGACTAGCTTAAACAATTAGATACTTACTGGCTCAACCAACTAGAAGACAAAGAGGTGAGGCCTTCGAGGTGACAGTCCTGTAGCACTAGAGTTCTTTTCCTGGCTCTAAATAGAAGTTTCATCTTCAGAGTACTAGCACAGCAGCAAAATCGCCACAGAAGAATAATGGTAATGTCTGGAGGAGAGCCACTCTGAGCATCTCTCTCCTTGTGATGGTGGGTCTTTCTCAGATGCCCCTGGAGAGACTTTCCTCATGTTAATTGGACCACATGTCGTCTCCTGCACCCATCCCTTGCTCTAGGGACGGAATTAGCCTTAGATGTAAAAGAGCCACCTCTGGAGTGAGTAGTGAGATCAGATTTTCCTGAGGCCCATGTGAGATGTGAGGAAGGGGAAGACATTTGAGAAAGATCTGAGTACTACTGGAAAAAAGAGAAATGAATGCTTGTCAGCAGCAGAAATGTCCATTTCCAAGGGTGATTGGTGAAACACAGCCTTCCAAAAATCAAAACCAAATAAAAACATTCAGAGGGCAATACTCTTTCATATGGAGAGGACTTTTGTTTTGTAGCTTTAGGATTATTCAGTTGGGAGATTTTTTTATAATCCTGTCTATCAAATTTACGGTATATTTTCAACCATTTTGCCAAAAGGAGTTATATACCAGGTTGGTCATTCTGTAGCCATTATTTTAAAAATCAGTCTGTAACTTTGGAAATTTTCTTTGCCTCTCTTATTTTTACTGTGCATTTCAGATGATGCTTTTGTTAACCTTCTACTCAACTAAACTTTGATGAGCACTTCCTGATTTAAAGTACAGTGCTAGGTTCTCTTTATCCATCTTTTATAGGTTATTAGCATATGTATATTTCAGGTAATTGGTGAAAGAGATGAAGTTTAAGGGGGATATACTGGGCTAGTTGCTGATGGGATTTGTTTGGAGTGATTAATTGAAACAAAATGCAAGATATGTAAACTTTGTTATATCACAGTTTATAATTTATATCTTGATTTTGTTGCTACACTAAATGTGTTTAAGCAGCTTAGTAATATTCATGCCTCACTTGCCACTTGGTTTAGGTATGATCTTAATTAATGCTTATAGAACCATAATAATATGGTTAGACATCCATCTTTTATAACCAGCTAGAAGAAATTCCTAAACCCTATGAACACATTTCTTCATTTATAAAATAGAAAGAAAATCTACCTCACTGAACTGTGGGAAGATTTAAATGAGATGAGCTATATAAAATCATAATGTGTGATATAAAGTAGACCTTCCCCTAAAGGTTAAGCAACTTCTGGAAAATACTTGTGAGGAAGGCACCCAATTAAAGAAGCTGATTATAAGATGAGGCATATAAATGCAACTCCTATAATTTTATAGAATCGTAAGGTTATTCCATTTTTTTAAATGAAGAGCAAGAGTAAAGAATATAGAAACTGGGGGAAAAAAGAATATAAAAACTCATGTAGTTTAGTTTCAGATTCCCAAAAATACATAAGGAGGAAGCTAGAAATGTTTTTAGTTTTCTAACAGAACACAAACATGTATATCCAGTGTGACCTGCTCCACAAACCTAGAGAATAAAAATGTATGCATATCTCTTATTTTGTCCCAATTAATCCAATCAGTCAAAATAAAACTTATTAGCAGAGAGCCCAGTATATTCCTTTAAATTCCATCCCCTTCTCCCCCACCATATTTACCAAGAACATAATAGTGATTACTCAGTCCTTATCTGGTCAACCCTTGTATTCTTTCTTCTCTCGTTCTTTCTTTTTTTTTTTTTTTTGTAATGTTTGTTTACTTTTGAGAGAGAGAGAGAGAGAGAGAATGAGAGAGAGAGTGAGCAGGGGAGGGGCAGAGAGAGAGGGAGACACAGAATCTGAACCAGGCTCCAGGCTATGATCTGTCAGCACAGAGCCCGATGTGGGGCTTGAACCCACAAACTATGAGATCAGGACCTTAGCTGAAGTCAGACAGTTAACTGACTGAGCCAGGTGCCCTTGGACAATCCTTGTAGAGAGGCCAGATAGAGACAGAACAGAAGTCCAGTCAGCCTACCAATGTTTCTCACTGCCACACAATGTCACTGTTGAAACTTGGTCCCAAGAGTTCCTCAGATACTTTTTAAGCCTATGAGCTGGTCCAAGCCCATGTCCTGGCTTTAGGGATGCCTCTTACTTGGGTTCCTAGAGTAGAGTTCTCATTGTTTGTCCACAATGACGTTGTTTGTCCTCACTGTTTGTCCTTACTCAGCCATTATTCCCTAAAAATGTGGCATCATGTCAGGGGAGCTGGGTCCTAAGGGTCTTGTAGACTAAATCATGCCAAACCCATCCTCTCTGCAATACTTAGGATTTTATGTTAAGTCTGGGCCAGCCAAGACCTTCCCACTTTCCTAAAGAAACTTTGTTTCCAGGCATCCCATTGCTCTTTTATGTGATTATGTCTTGCCCAATACCACCCTACTCTACCTTGACACATCACTCAAACTCCAAATTTCTGGGTGTACGTCTTGGTCCCAATCTCCCTGAGGCTTCTAGACTCTTCATGCAAATTTCATATCTGGGTTTTTAAGGAGTAACAATATGGAGTGCTGGATGCCTCCTCACCCTGTATTCACATAACTAAGGAAACCACTTTTATTAGTTTCCTATGGCTGCTGCAAAAAAAAAAAAAAAAAAAAATATGACAAATTTAGTGGCTTAAAGCAACACAATTTTGTTCTTTTACAATTTTGGGGTTCAGAGGTCTAAATCAAGTCTTATGGGACTAAAATAAATGTGTCTGCAGGGCTGGTTCCTTTTGGAAGAGAATCTATTCCTTACCTCTTCCAACTTCCAGAGGCTGCCAGCATTTCTTGGTTCATGGCCATATCCCTCCAATCTCTACTTCCATTGTTACATTGCCTTCTCTTAACTGTAAGTCTCTAGCCTTTCTCTTATAAGGGTTCTTGTGTTTACATTGGGTCCACCTGGATAATACAGGATAATCTCCTTATCTTAAATGCTTAAGTTAATCACATCTGGTAAGTCCCCTTTATCATGTAAGGCAACATTTTCACAGGTCTTAGGGATGGGCACCTTTGGGGACTCATTACTCTGTCTGCCATACCACGCAGTAATTGCTTAGACAACAGAGATCTCCTTTAGGGGCTCTTTCTGTTTCCTCTATGTTTAACAGAAGTAGCAAGATTTTTAAATATATATGTTTCAGTAGACATTCCTGTTTTTTTTTTTTTGTTTTTTGTTTTTTGGTTTTGTTTTGTTTTGTTTTGTTTTGTTTTTAGAAAGAGAGCACAAGCCAGGGAGGAACAGAGAGAGAAAGGGAGACAGAGAATCTAAAGCAGGCTTGGAGCTGTCAGTGCAGAGCTGACACAGGGCTCAAACTCACAAACTGTGAGATCATGACCTAAGCTGAAGTTAGATGCTCAACTGACTGAGCCACCCAGGAGGCCTCAATAGATATTCCTTTCAAGATCCACATTAACCAGCATCTGACCCACATCTTTTTAGTTACATGGCAGTGAGAAAACATATCAAAACACCAGAGTTCCTTTATCCAATAAATTACAAATAATATGTGATTAGAGATCAGTATGGTCAAAAGCATGATTTGAAAATGAAACTCAAAACTTGCCATTCCCATGGTCTATCATGAGTTTCTTCTATTTACTGCTGGGCCTCCCTGAAATTCAGGCATCAGAATACCCTTCATAGTTCTCTGCTTGGGTTCAAGGCTGTCTGCTACTGAAGGACAAACTGCAAGGTAGGTTAAACTACTTCAGTTGGGCACTGAGGTTGAGACTGCCATGACCTATAGTAAGCAACATGCCTACCTCACAAGTTTTGCTGACTTTATATTTTTATCTTGTCTTACCCCTGAACAACTAAAAAATGTTTGATGCCATCCAATTAGAACACCCATTCCACTTAAGTTTTTAGGTAGTCCTAACTCAGAAAATAGCCAACAATAAAACAATGAGAAGCAACATTTTCAGTTATCTAATACAAGAATTTTCCATTAGCAACTTTAACTGGAAAGTACCCAGAATATTGGGTTGAACTATATGAAATTGTCAAATTTTCCAGTTTTTTTAACCTACAAAATGGTCATTTCAAACAATACAACATATTATAAAGTCTGTTAATGGTGACATTACAAATTCCAGCAGAATTCACCTCAGGCTCTATAAGGGACAACTGTCGACCTTCCAAAACACATGCATCACTCCCCACATACCAGGAGAAATATTTTGGTGTGTTGGGTATCTCCTGTTTGCCCTTCCAGGCCCATTCTCTACCTTTCTTACTGTCACTCTACTCTGTGGTCCTGAGGGGCTGACCTATATGAACTGGTCTGGCCATATGTCATCCAGTGGGTAGGATAAGCAGGAGATCAGAGGGCAGAAGGACAATGATACAAAAGTATTTATTCACCCTCTTCCTACTCTACCAACTCATCCTTGGTTATCTGCATTCCTCCTTGAAGGCCACAGCTCTTGTCAGACACTCTACAAATAGCTACCCTCAGAGTTCTGGTAACTTCTCCCCTTCCTTCAGTCCTGGGAGAGATAATAGCTCTCTGCTGTTTCTAGTCCTGGGTTTCTACATAATCCCTTATTTTTTATTTCTTTAAACACTCCTCACACTTTTATAATAATCCTTTTACCCAGATCCAGCTTGCCCTCTGCTTTCTTCAGAAAGCCTGACTGAAACAAAAAATCATTTAAGCTAAGTTTTCCAAAATAGTAACTCCCACACATGAAACCATATTTCATTTGTGGGTGGCATTTCCTCTAAGCACCCCTGGGACCAAATGGAAGATGAATAGTATTCCAGACTGAATACTCAGCTAGGCCCATACAGGACTGAATAAGTCTTCAGATGAGACTCCATGTCTTCTACCTGAGACTCCAGACACAGTGGATTATACATGCTGTTGGACCCTCTCTGAATCCCTGACCTACACTAGCCATGAGACATAAAAACTTATCGTTGCTCTAAGCTACTACATTTTGAGGTAATTTGTTACACAGCAATGCATAACCATTACACTTGTCCTCTCTAGTGTTTATGCTCTCAGGAGCTTCCAACCTGTTTCTCTTTCTCATGCTCCGTCATCTCAGATGCCTTCAAGAAGAGAAGGCCCCCGCAATCACTGACTGAATCACACGGTAGACCACCCAGTCAACTCATTTCTCCTGTTTCCTAAATCATTCCTGGCAAGACTTAACAGCGAAACACACTGGTAAAGACAGCACTCTGTAGCTGAACATTGTGGCTTCTAGTGCTAGTACTTCCGCTTCCTAGCTGTGAGCTCTTAGGCCAGTTATGTAACTTCTACATACCCTGATTTCTTTGTCTGTAAAATGACGATAATAACACAGGGCTGATAGGGTTATTAGGAGGATTAAATGAGTCATTCTGTGTAAAGGTCTTAGAAGAGTGCTGGAATATAGAAAGTATAATATATAGTGACTGTTAAATAAAGTAATGCAGTATGCTAGAGAATGGCCATTTCTCTCACAAACAAATTAAAAGGATGAGTAAGACTTACTGAGTCCAGAAAACTTCAAGGATGGCCTTAAAAGTCTACTGTTTCCTAAAGTATTTCATTAATGGCAACACACTAATTACTTGATATAAGTACTTGATATAAGTATATAAACATACCATTTTGCTAGGCAAATTTTTCTGCATCTATCTGAAGCATAATTCTGAACCTCTTTACACACTGTAGCTTCCTCCCCTGTTCTTCAATATGTCTTGAGACATGTATATCAAGTCTGGCATATGAGCCAAGACCCCAAGGAATCCCAGATGACACTCTTAAACTGGGTAATTCAGGAGAGGTTAATTAAGGGACTGTTTTTAAAAGGTGGACAGGATTCAAGAAAGCCAATAACAATGACTAGTACAGCTAGCGAGGGCTGGGTGCCATTACCTCCTATAGGCTAGAAGGCATGAGTAGCTATATGGAGAGGGCTGTGATGAGACTCTGGCAGCAGAACCCAGCCAACCAGAGATGACACAGCTGGGAGATTACCAGGTGTTTGATTATTTACTGCTGTGTAACAGCACACCCCCAAACGTACACAAACAATTATTCTGTAAAACAATAAGTGTGTATTATGCTCACAATTTTGTGGGTCAGGAATCATGGCAGGGCATAGCAGAGATAGATTATTTTTAATGTTTATTTTTGAGAGAATAAACATTATGTTTAATGTTTATTTTTGAGAGAAAATATTTTTAATGTATTTTTGAGAGAAAGAGAGGCAGAGCATGCGTGGGAGAGGGGCAGAGAGAGAGAGGGAGACACAGAATTTGAAGCAGGCTCCAGACTCAGATGTCAGCACAGAGCCCAATGTGGGGCTCGAACCCACGAACCATGAGATCATGAGCTGAGCCAAAGTCAGAGGCTTAACCAACTGAGATACCCAGGCACCCCAGAAACAGATTATTTTTACTTCACAAAGCCTGGAGTCTCAGCTGGGGTAGTTTGAACAGCTGGAAGTGTCTCAGTTCTGCTATTGGCTGGGTTTCCTGATTCTTCACAATGTATCTGCTGGGGTTCCAATGTACTCCAACTCTTCACTCACATATCTGCCTGGAAAAGCTGGAACAGCTGAGCAATGGTGGGCATTGCTCTCTTTCCATGGGATCTCTCCTGACAGCCACTCCAGCAGGGCAACCTCAGGGTATTCAGATTTCTTATACATCTCAGAGCTCCAAGAGTGTGTGCTCCAAGAGACCTGGGCAGATGGGAGCTGCAAGATTTCTTGTAATGACCCAGCCTCAGAAGTCCCAAAATGTCAATTCTACTGCATTCAGTTCTTTAAGCAAATCGCTTAGGCCAGTCCTGATGAAAAGGGAGAGGGGAATTAGACTCTACCTTTCAATGGGAGAAGTCACAAAGATTTTGCCACCATGTTTAGCCCACTGTTTCAGGTTAGTAAAAAATTCTGAGCTCATTCTCCTCCTGCCCCATCATTTCTTACTGATGCAACCACTAGCCAGAGGGCAAAGATGCTTGTTGATGTAGTCTTTATAGGTCAGCCTGCTGGAGAACAGAGTCCCTGGAGGGACAAAGAGAAGATATTCAGCACGTTCAATGACTCTCCTAATCCTCACTGCTCATGTTAGGGCTCTTAAGCACTGTGCCAGAGTTATGCAGGGGTATGTTTTTGAGAACATAGGAATGACTATAAGGAGACAGAACTGTATAATTATCTATTACCTACATTTGTACCTCCCACTCTGGTACCTTTTACAATTGTAGTTTTAATGAGTGTTCACAGAAAGTTTTTGCTTGGACCAAAATTTCATTTCCAGAATACACCCTCCATTTCTGGTACATCAATTTTTCAAAGCCTATGGATAAAATAGCCTTACCTCTGGTTGGAATCTCCCCATTGAAATATTCTTGCAAGTGATTCTTACACTAAGGCAGCTAGCAACGAGCCAGTCTGTATGTGCTAGTATACTGAGGTTTGGGGTGCTGTGTGCTTGTACTCCAAAAATCTAGCAACACTACATGCTGTGTTTGTCCTCTTCCAGGACAAAGCTTTGAGGTTTGCTTTTCAAAAAAATTTGAAGGTGGGGGGTGTAGAGGGCAGAGAATGGTGGAGTCTCAGGTGAAGGCTTTAAAAATCTTACCCCAACGTCCTCTTTAGTTTATCTTAGAAATTAAATAGTTAATACCTTCCTCACCAAATACTAGTAAAGTAGGATTTGTCTTATATTTCTTCCAGAATCTTCTGCTAACCAGTGAATATCTGTCCAATGATTTTCAAACATTTTGTAGTCTCATTTTAAACTAAGTCTTATCACACTTTTCTGGTGATCAGAAATCAGAAAAAAAGCTTGTTTCTCCTGAACTAGCTACATACTTCTGATGACAGGTAATTTAGGGCACATTCATATCATAAGACTTCTGACCCTTCCTGTCCTGAGACCAGGTGATTCTGAAGAGTGAGTGTAAGTCACTTCTATAACAAGGCAGCTAGCAAAAACTTAATGATACACAGAATTGACTTTGACCTATTCCCCTTAAACCAAACTAAATGTTTCCCTAACTCAACTTCTCTTAGTTGGATCCCAAAAATGTCTTCAGCCACTCCAGTGATTTTACTGAAGAAGGCCAAGGAGGAGGTGTTGAGGTGGAAAGAGTCAGTTGTCACAATCATCGGTTAATATGTATGACCATGAGGACACATTGATAGGAACCCACTCAGAGACTCAGAAAGGGCCCTTTAAATGAAGGATGCTGGAGCTATGTAACTTTGGGGTAAATTCACTTGCCTTTTGGCAGATGATTTTACCTTGAGGTGAGGGAGCTGTTGCTCTTGTCTGTCTCTGTGACTAGATCAGGGACACGCAATTCACCCTGACAGACTCGTGCCTCCACCCCCCACCACATGCTAAATCACAGGGAATAATGACACACACTTAAATTGTTCTCTTCCAGAAGTTCCAGACTCCCTCTACAAATTCACTTAATTTCATCCTGGAGACCTTTGTTTGCTCACAGGGGATCCAGGGGAATGGCAGTCTTTTGTTTCAACTATCATCTCCTGCTTCAAACGGGAAAAACCTTCTTATCCTACATTTACATAAATAAGGGCAGAACTTCCCCTGATTCTTAGCAGAACAAAGATCTGCTTCAAAGAAACTTTCTGCCTCCTTTCCCAGAGGTTGGAGAGGCTCACTTAATTTTTAACCCCACCCCCTTTAGTGGGTACCTGTAAGTATCCTCTGCTTCAAGAAGTACCCTGTTACTCAAGCATAAAGTTAACCCCTTTGAAAAGATCCAAAAAGTAGGTATAAGCTTTTTTAAGTGAGTACAAGCTTGATTTTTTGATTGATTGATTGATTGATTGTAATGTTTTAGGTTAGATGATAGGGAGCATACACAACTTACTGTTCTCAAGGACCTTATAAGTTGGAATTCAATACTTTACCTAACATTAAGTACCCACTATGTGCCAGATGGGATGGTGGAAGCTGAGACTCAGTAATAAAAAACACAAATTCAACCTGATAGAGCTTATGGAGATCAAGTAAATAAATAAGTAAATAATAAACATAGCATATAATGTCCAGAATTGACAAGTGCTATGAAGAAAAACAAAGATGTGTTTGCCAGTGAGATGAGTGTGTCCCATTTACTCAGGCGGTCTGAGAAAATCTCTCTGGAATACGTAATTGGAGACACATTAGGTGAAAGGATGAGCTATGTAACTATATGGGGAAAGATACAGGTTTTTCCAAGCAGAGAGGGTAGGCATGAACACCTAAATTTGGGAATTACAACACTAACTCTTAATAACAATAAAAGTTGTTAATGAGTCACAAGAACTCTAAATAAGGCATCAGAAATATCATTTATTCATTTATTCAATGAATAATTACTGAGTCCTGTTACGGTCTGAGGAATCTATGAACATGAGGTCCTAGGAGGGCACAACTAAGATTAGCAGGAATGACACAGTGTATGCCCTCCAAGGAGACATATTCTGATGTGGAAATAAATTTCAAAGAAAGGGGATTACAATACAGTGCAATGAGGGTCAGACACTGTAAATTTACTTAAGAGGGATACATAAATAAGCTGTGGATGGCAGGTGGGGTCCACACGGGTGCCTGAGAATGTGAGCACTCGGGAGCACCTGATCTCTAAATTAAATCCAGAGGAAACAGTGGGAGTTACCCAAAAGCCAGAGTAACATAGCAAATTTCAGCCACATGCAAAGTCCTGGAAAAACAAGAGCATGCTAAGTTAAAGAAATGTGGAATTGATGCCTTTGCAATAAACCAGGTTCAGATTGCAAATGGCCTTACAGGTTTTACCAAGATCACCCCATACCCAGACAACAATGGGAGAAGTGGTTCCCCTCAGCCTTATACTTTAGAGAGATCACTCTGCCTGCAACATGAAGGATTCACGGGTTCATGGACTGAAGACAAGAAGTAGGGTGAAGGAAAGGGGATGGATTTAAGAATCATGATGTAAGGTCAATCTTCAGGACTCCATGACTGGTTGAAAAGAGAGAATTACAAATTAGTAACACTAAAGAGGGAGAGCTGACTTCAAAGGATAGATTTGCAGTAAGTTTTGGATAATGTATTAGATTTGAAGAAAGGAGTTTGATGCAGAGTTGAGGCTAAGAGTCCCTTCATATAACTATTCCTTCAGTAAGAATTATTGAACTCTCTGTACCGGGCACTCTAATTACTACTGTACATTTATTATATCACTTAACAGTCACAACAAATCTATGTGGGCTATTGTCATTCCTGTTACAGATAAGGAAACTGAGGTATCGAGTAATTGAGTAAATTGTCTTTGGTCACATAGCTAGCAAATGTAAAGATAATACAAACTTCCAATCTAAAGAACAAATATCAGTCCCATTACTTTATAATCATTTCTCATTTTACCAAAAAAGAAAAAAATGTATTTCTCACAAGACCATAGGAGGAGTGACTTTTGGCCATTTGATTTTTTATTTAACATTTGTTCATTTTTGAGAGACAGAGAGGGACACAATGTGAGTGGGGGAGGGGCAGAGAAAGAGGGAGACAAGGAATCCGAAGCAGGCTGCAGGCTCCAGGCTCTGAGCTGTCAGCACAGAGCCCAACACGTGGGGCTCGAACCCATACACTGTGAGATCATGACCTGAGTTGAAGTCAGAGGTTTAACCAAATGAGCCACCCAGGCGCCCAGACTTTTGGCTGTTTAAAATATACAAAGAAACAAACTTCCTCTCATCATAAAATAAACAAACCAAAATATTGTCACTAGTGAAGAGACACAAAATGACTAATGCTGGCTCTGAAAGCATTCCAAACAGAAATTCACCAAAATGTTTTCAGCAATGGCAACACAGTTTATAAAAATATATAGCCTTCCAAGGAAACTATTGCAAAGAGAAAATCACTGGCATTGATAAATTCTTGAATTTTAAAACATTATCAAAATGTTTTTTCAGATTCATAGCCCTAACATAAGAAAGATTACGCAGGCCTTACTCTCAGGCTGGAATAGCTTGTGCAGTGCACAATTATAGAATTAGTAATTCTAATTGATGCACTCAGTGATTTAATCAGCAGAGAGGAATGAAAACAAATGAACTTGAAGAAATTGGGGCCTGTGCTATGGATGTAGTTCCTTCTTTCTATTGATTTATTGATTACACGTCTTAGGACTGCTATCATTTAAAGACAGCATTTTCTATGAGCATAGCTGGAAAATTTTATTCTGGAGCTTCTAAATTTGAATGGCTGCAAGTTAATTCCCTTTCAATATGTTGTTAATTTCCCTATAAGAAAGGAATGGGAAAATGGAATCACTGTGACTGTATCTGTACAGAATGAACTCCTAGTTTAGTCTAGATCTCTATACAACCTTTGTTCATTAAAAAAATGTAGCATTTTCAAGGCATGGATCGGAGTTGAGTGAAAAATTTTGCACAACTTATACTATACCTAGTTTTGGAGTCGTGCATGAGTTTTGTTAAATTGATTTTATTAAATTGAAAATGTTGATTTAAAAAAAAAAAAAGAATTAGCTCAAAGACGTTTACCCAAAGGCTACTCCTAAAAGATGAAAATTATCACCAGTCATGAGGCTCCTTCTTTTTCTCTGGCTTGATAATTAAATCACACTTTTCCTTAATACTTGGGAGGAGATGGGCTCCACAATGGTGTCTACAAAGATGTCTGAGATTCTTAAAATGAGACTCTCAGCATCGACAGAAAAATTTTTACCTATAATTTATTTTAGAAAATGACAAGTGATTCTCTAGAAATTCAAGATCAATAAACCTATTTCTCTAGATTTTCTTTTAAAAATACACATTTTTGTTCCCTCAACCTTTAAAAAGTCTATTTTAAATGACCTACTTTTAAACTGGTTTTTTAGTTAAGTGTGTCATACCTGGATGTAGTTGACTTAAAAGTGTTTCACTCCTTGCTATTTCTTTCTAAACTAATTATTTTATTTTTAGTCATTCTGACTAGTGTGGGATATTTTCTCTAGAGAATGGAGTCTCTTTCAATAGGAAAGTGGATGGGAAGAGCATAGATTTGTTCTGGGCACGAGTGTTTTATGTTATATGTTCTGCGTCTGTGAGCAGTTAATATTATTTACCAATGAGCACCACATAATTGCTCTGTTTAACGCACTGTCCATATGCAGGTGAAAGGGTGGTGAGGAACCGAAAGACCTCCTGAGGTCGATCTGTCTCTGATATAGGACTTCAAAGCATTATCAACAGGTGGTTGTCCACACCTTTTGTAAAAGTCTCCAGGGAAAAATTCCACAGTTGTTTTTCATCATAAATCCATCTGTATTGCATCCCTCTGTCAGGAAAGTGTGTCTAGTATCTGTCCAAAATCCCTCCGGTTTTGATGTAAGTCCATTTGCTCTATGTGTGACCTTCACTGATACAAAAACAAAACAAAACAAAAAAAAACACAAAAAACAGCTGCTCACCATCTTGTATGTAATAATCTTTCCACATGGATCAGCCTTCGTATATCAAGCTAACTTCTTGGCTGCTAGAAGAGCCTTGGGTAGAAACTGTATGTTTGATTTGGGAAAGAAAATGCTATGTACTGATTGGAGTGATTGCACTATTACACAGCTTTATTCTTCATAGGTTGGTTCTGTCTTTGAATTGGAGAATAATGATCTAATTTAAATTCACCCATTTAAGGGAATAGGCTGATCCCTGTTGGAGGCTGTGCAACAACTTGAAACATGTATTCCAAAACTGTCCTCAGAAAACTGCTATTTCACATGAGCCTAGCACTAAGAGTAAATGGTGATTTTACTCAGTATGAAAAGACTTCCAAAGACCACTAAAAGAACTAATCCTTATTCAAAGATCAGTTGTTAACATATTTACATACAATGCACAAAAAAGTGCAGCCAAAGCATTCTAACAAAACTTTTTTTTTTCAAATTGCCCCCACAAATATCTACTGAATACATGCTATGTCACAGTCACTATGCTTTATTACACAGTATTATTCTAGAAGGATTCCTGCAGTAGCCTCCATGGATCTCCCTCCTGGTGTTCATACCCTGTTGTGATTCCCCTCCCCTTGTACAAAGGCAGAACCTTGACTTGGTCCCAACAAACAGAAGATGGCAAAAGTAATGGGGTGTATGTGATTATGTGTATGTGATTGTGTGATCACGTACATAAGATTAAAGTGCTCATCTTGCTAGAGTCTCTCTCCCTTGCTGGCTCTAGGAAGCAGGCAGGCATGTTGGATAATGAAAGCAAGGAAATGAAGGTGGCTTCTAGAGGCAGAGAGGGGCCTCCAGCCAAGAGCCTATAAGGGTCTCCAGCCAGAACTCAGCAAGAAAAAGAATCTCTCAGTTCTACAATCACAATGAACTGAATTCTGCCAAAGGCCTGAATGTACTTGGAAGCAGATCCTTCTCCTGTTGACCCTCAGATGAGAACGCAGCTCTGGCTGACACCTGATTGCCTGTGAGACATCCCCTGAGCAGAAGACGTGGTTTGGCGGAGCCTACACTCCTTATTCACAAAAACTGGGAGATAACAAATGTGTGTTGCTTCAAGCCACTAATGTTGTGGTAATATTGTTACAAAGTAACAAGTAACCAGGTCCTCTGTCTTTCTCTGTCTTTCTTGACCTTGAAAACTTGGGAGCATGCAGGCCAGTTATTTTGTAAAGTCCCTCAATTTGGGTATGTTTGTTTGGAAATCCCTCAATCTGATCCTCATGATTAGATTCAGATTCAGGAGTAACAGAAGTGATCTTGTATCCTTCTCAGCATATCCTATCAAAAGGTGTATATGCTTTATACATGTAAGTGTATTATTGTATACATAAGTGATATTAAATTGATCACGTAGTTAGATCCACAAGTTTTTTCATTGTAAAGATACGATTTTCCCATGATAACTGATAAAAAAAAAAAAACTTGTGAGGAGATACTTTAAGACTATGTAAACATCCCATTCATCATCAAACTCTCACTTATTAGTTTTAGCAACCACTGATGATTTTCTAACTACATAGTTCCTTTTGTATTTATTAGCTGGCATTCTCTTCTTTCTATTGACTTACTTCTCTAGCGATTTATTTATATCAGAGTGAAATCACAGTTTCTTATTTTAGTCAGTGGTTACAATTTGCTATTACTTTATATTTTGATATTCAAATTGATCCAGATTTGTTCATTGGAAGCTCCCTTCAGCTACATCCTCTGTCCTTCTGATATGTTGCCATCATTTTAAGCCTTTCTAATTTTCTAGCACAAGATTTTCCAGGCATATCTTATACGTTTCCTGTCCTAGACCTGGAACTTTTTCTCCAAAGACTCTTGGTTCCTTTTAAAGTGGAGAATGGCATTTAGAAGCCAAAGTCTGGGTGCTTAGTGTACTCATTGCTATTGAAATGTTATTGCTGCTAGTACCTCCCAGTGAGAAAGCTGAAGTAGATACAGAGATATATTTAACAAAATATGTGTAAGACCAATGCACTAAAAACTAGAAGATATTACCAGGAAAACTTTTAAAAGACTAGAATAAATGGATAAATATACTATATTCGTGGATTGTAGGACTCATTATTAAGATATCAATTATGAAGATGTCTTCTTAGCATATTATAAGGTTGCAAGTCTATATATTGGCTGGGATTGTGGTCACATCTGAGGCTTGCCTGGGGAAATATCTGCTTTTGTGCTCAAAAAGTTTGGTAGCAGAATTTTCTTTGTTGTATTGTGAAGAATGAGGGATTCATTTTTTTTTTTTTTTTTTTTTTTTTTTTTTTTTTTTTTTTTTTTTTTTGCTGACTAGAGCTTCTTCTAGGCTGTCAGCTAGAGGATACCCACAGTTCTCGGAAACTGCCTGTACTTCTTCATCATGTGGGATTTCCCTGCATGATACACAACTACACCCCCTCCATATTTAATTTTTAACCTCCAATTCTATTTCAACACTACAATGTATGTTCTAGTCTTCCCCCTTCAATAGTTAGAAACTTGGATATCATTATAAGTGCAAATATATTAATTTTCTCAAGCCTGGAATATACAGGATTGCTGCAAGGGGACAGAATATACTGTGTGGCATTTGGGGGGAAAAAAGCAAAGCAGGAAAGTTTTTCATGACTTTTATAATTCATATTCTTTTTTTTTTTAAAGGAACTTGATCATAGATTTATTTTTTTCTGGTTGTATGATCAAAACCTTCAACAGTAGAGGTAGGTAAAAGCCAAATCATGTTGAACTTTGTAAGCCACATTAGAGAGTTTGGGCTTTATTCCAGTATATTGGGAACTGGAGGGCTTTCCGTTAAATCATTGCACATTTATTTGTTGTGAATAGCAGTAACAGCATTTTTGAAGTTATTTCCTGGTAACGTTTGTTATTTACTCAATCTTCAACTCATTCTACAACAAGATTGGAGATGCTTAGTGAAATCTGTACCAGTAAGTTAACACATTAAATAATCTAGCAAATAGGGATAAAGAATAAAATGGAGCTGGGGAACAAGAGGTCAGGGTGAGGTCAATGCAAAATATGCTCCCCTTTAAGAACTTTACAATTACAGAGGTTTTGTTACAAATTTTATCTGAGATCTCTGGAGACTAGAACAGTCTGAAATACCTCATCTCCCAATCCCTTGTGATATGCTCACTTCATATAACAGGCCTTCACAGTAACCCCCAATCTACCATGTACATCACAGAGAATTCAGACCCACTGATGGGAGAATCCATAAACTGTTTTATTTTATTTTGTTTTCAAGTAACTTTTCAGAAAACTTCCTGGTTTCTAATAATTTGACCCTTTCAGGTTAAAAGAAAAAAATGGACATTTAGATAGTTTATTTAATCAAGACAACCAACAGAAGCAAATAATTCAAGCCAAAAATTCACTCCATCTTTTGTAGGTAAGCAGAATTTTAAATCATAATTGACCTCCTGTTAGGAGAAATGCGTGGATTTCCACAGGGAAAAACTGAGCACCGAGGGCAGTCTCCAGCTCATGAGCACTGTAATCACACATCAGGATCATAGTAACAAATTAGAGCTCACATTTTAAAACCTGATATAATTTATCATGCATTATGTCACATTCTACTGCTTTGCTTACTTTTTATTGGCTTGTGGTTACTTATATACAACAGTGAAGTGTCAGAAACTGAAGTTACAGAAAGACAACTATTTAATGCAGGAAGGATAAACCATTGCATTGGGGGGATTGGAAGGCATTTTCTAAAGTTCTTACATTATCAATTTAATCATGCGTTTCTGTGTAGTGAGTAATGTCTTACATTCTTGCCAAGAGTATTTTGAAAGGACTTTGTTAAAAGTATGTCAGCTCGATTACTTAGGGTATATCACTGATAATAGTGTCCTTCACACGTAGTGAAACATACAACTCCTGATTTAATTCTACCCCCAAATTAGGTCACTGCAAAATACCATATTAAAACTGCAAATTGCGGGACAAGAAGATGGAGATGAGAACAAAGCAAAAGGAAGACACCAACTTCATTCTTGTAAAGCATGATTGGGACAGGGCAAAACAGAGTAGGAAGGCTGAGCCCTTTTAAACGGATACTTTTTTGTAGTGTGTGTGTGTGTGTGTGTGTGTGTGTGTGTGTGTGTGTGCACGCGCGCCCGTGTTAATTCCATTTAAATATGACGAATGAACTTAAACTTGGGCTAATGGGCTGCTGTGCACTGTACCCGCATAGTGCCTGTGCTCTCAAGTTAACCTCATTGTACAGAGGTGCCCTTGTTCTCTGACTTCATACACAAACCATCATAATTATTTCAGTTTACCTTTTCCTTTTCCTAGGAAATCTTGTTCCAGCCACTTAATTTGATGCAGACACTTAATTTGATGCAGACACTTAATTTGTAACTATTATTGTCGTTAATATTAACATTTTAAACACGGGAATGGCTTTGTTGGAAGTTACCCACCAGGACCCGCAAATCTGTGGCGCACGCCCCAGCTCTCCTTAACCCGCACGGTTGCTGGGGTGCTTCGAACCCCCGGGGCTGACTGGGCTCCGAGGAAGGTCGATGATCCCGGTTTCTCCCAGACCCAAGCCCTGGGTTGGAAGAAAGCGAGGCCAGACAGTCATTGTTCAGTCAGCCCAGAGGAAAAAGTGCCCAGGGTAGCAGCACCTCTTACTTTGCGTGGAAACTTCCCCTAGCTCCGGCTTTCGGGATTTAGGATGGGCGCACACATCGCGACTCTCCCTTTCTGACAGCGGGGCATCTGCGAACACACCCACAGTCACCTTTGCGCGCTCCCCCGGATCCCGCTCAGCACACAGCGCACCCCAGCGGTGGCGTGGCCTCCTTCCAGCCGTGGCCACTTAGCTTCCGGAGAGCTCGCCAGTTGCCTCCGCCGCCGCCTTGGAATCTGGGGACCTGAGACACTGCGAGACCCGGTTTCCACCAGACCCCAGGGAGGACGCGCGGCTGCAGCGCCTGCCCCACCCGCCACACCTGGGAGCGGTGAGGACCGGGAGAGGAGGGGCGCGGCAAGAGGCTGGCCAGGAGCCCGAGCAGCTTCGCCGAAAGCCAGCCGGACTGGAGCAAGGAGGAGGGGGAGGGTCTCGGGGCAGAGTCCTGCTCCTCCGAGGGAGGGACCCCAGCTGGGGTGGAAAACAGCACAAACCAGCTGCAGAGACTCGGGGCGCGGATCATGGAGCGGGCCAGCCCGGGCCCCGGGGGGTCGCAGTTGCAGCGGGACCAGGATTCGGTGGAAGCGTGGCTGGATGATCACTGGGACTTTACCTTCTCTTACTTTGTTAGGAAAGCCACCAGGTAAGAAGAGGACCCCCTGGAAGACTCAGCCGGGTCGCTGAGAGTGACCTGGGGGCTCATCTCTCTCCCCTGTTGAATTTTCCCCTGCCTTCACCGTTAAACAACCTCCGTTCCCAGGCCCTTGGCTTTTTAAGTAGGTCCTTGGTCCTGTTAGGGTATAGAGACCTCGACTTTATGGCAAGTACAGTCGAAAAGCCCAAACATGGGATTCGACCCAACTTGCTCACAAAGTTCAAATACAAAAATGTACATGCGGCGCGCGACCCCCCCCAGACATACACCTCGGCTGCCCTGGTATTCCCTGAGAGCAAGATTATTTACATACACCCGCGCTCATGGGCCTTCCTCCAGCCCTTCTCTAGCCTCCTGTTCCCCCTAAATCTCCTTAGCGAAACCAAAACAGTTTTTGAGCCCCTTCCCTGCAGCTCCGGAAGCACCATTTCCAACTCGGTCCTAGCGGCTCCGCTCCTCCCCCGTCCCCCCTCGCCCCGGCCCTTGGCGGGGCGGGGAAGCCGGGGTAGGGGCGAGACCACGAGGAGCCCAAAGGCTGCAACATGCCGGAATCTTCCCAGAGTAAGTGCTGTCGCCTTTTGCCCCCTTCCAGTCCTTAGTTTGGCCCGCGCGTTTCCTTTCACTCTCTCCTGCTCCCAAGGCGGCGCCGCTGAAACCGCTCCGCAGAGGGGTTCGCGGCGCGCACACAAAGGGCGCGGGGGAGGCGCGGCGGGAGCGGACAGCTGGGGGCTGGCGGGTCCCACGCGGCCCCAGCCGACCCCAGAGGCCAGCTCTTTCTGGTCCAGAGCCAAGCGCCGGGCGGCCGCTGCGGAGGGCTGGGAGGAGGGCGCCTGTCCTTTGGGAGGCGGCCGCCCGGGGGGCAGTTGGGCGCGCGTGGGAAACGCTCGCCTTGAGTTGGGAAGGCATTGGGGCTGAAGCCGAGGAAGGAGGAGGTGGAGAGGGGAGTGTGTGGCGGGCGGATCCCTCAAAGCCTGAGGAGTTGGTGGGAAGCCGACTCGGGCTGATTCCAGGACGCACCTCTTCGGAGAAGGGTCCCGTGTCCTCCGCCGCCACATCCAGGCAGCGGCCGTCGGGCAGCCGGCGCTGGCCGCCTCGGCCGCTGGGGAGACGCACTCGAGGCGGTGATGGTGGAGCGGCCAGCCGGGGCACGGCGCTGGGGTCCCACCCGCCCGCGCTCCGTCTCCGCTGTGCCGGGCGCTCCCCGCCAGGGGGCGGCGCAGCGCGGGACGAGCGGGCGGCGGCTGGCAGCGGCGAGGTGGCGGGGTCGGTAGGGGAGCGGGCTTGGAGTCACCGCCTCACCTGGGCACGTCGTCGCCCCCCGGCGCCTCTGGAACCCAGGGTCTGCGGAGCCCGCATGGTCTGCACTTTGAACTTCCCATGTTTGATATGTTGCCCTTTGGAGACAAAACCAGGTAGTTCCTTCAGCATCCCCTCCCTTCCCACTTTCCCTGGGGGCGCGGGGCCGGGTGCTGGGGTGGTGGCGCCCAGGTCACAGCAGCGGAGGAATCTTCATTGAAAATGGACTGTCTGACATTTTTGTTTTCCTTTATTCTCTTGCGGTGTATTGCTTTGGTATCTTAGAAGGGACTCTTTTTTTAAGGCTGTTTTTCCTAACGAATTTGTATCGATTTCATTACTTTCGGGTTTTTTTTTTTTTTTTTTTTTTTTTTATAGAGGCTACTGCTTAGGGCAAATCTTACCTCTTCTGTTTAATTACTCCGCCCTCCTTTTAAAGTTGGCTTTCCCATTTTGGCCTTCTTCCTTCGGAATCTTAAATCTGGAGCAAGCGGAGGATAAACCCTGGAAAGCAAGTGGTTTCTTTTCAAAACACACTTTTCTGCGAGTGTAGGGTAAGGCACTAAGGCCATCTAGATCTGGAATTGCTGACTGCTGTGGCCGACAGTTTTCAGCGGTCACCCGCTACTCCGAGGCCATCTGCCCCTCGTCTCCTTTCCCCCTTGCACTCGTCCACCTTTCTGCCCTCGTTGAACGGGGAGTGAGCAGGGGAACTGGGCTGATTTTTTTTTTTTTAAGTGTGTCAAGGTGTTTTGGGGAGGTGGCATATTGTTAATAGTTGAAAGAAAAAAGTGATTTGTCTTATAAATCAACATAAATTGTCCTTTTCTTTTTTTCCCATCTCTCCCTTTAAAGTCAGAAATTTGGGATTGTTTAGTGGTTCTTTTTAAGTAGTCATAGGTAAGAACACCTCACTCCGAGCCTGCCAAAACTTTGAAAAACATTTTACCGGAAAATAAATGGAAAGAATTAAATTTACTTTTCTTTTCACATTACTTCTTCTCCCAAGTAGCAAAAGATTAAAATCCCAATTTCTCAAAATTACACTGCTCTGTGTAAAATTTAGATCATCTGAGACTCTATATGAAGATTTTTTAAGTTAGTTTTTGTATTATAGTTTATATTGACATAGGCTGACCACTTTCTCTGATATGTGTGTGTTGTGTGTATATATTCTTATGTATTTATAAGAGCTTATGTTGAATAGGAGTTGGAAAACGAAAGTATAAAATGTTTAAGAGTAGTACAGGCCCTCAGTTTTAAGAGTTATGAAGTGCTGAAAGTTGTCAGTTTAAAGAATATAATCTAAGAGCTTGTGTGTAGTCAGAGGTTCCCGTTTGGTCGTATATTTGGTGGCATTAACTGGAGATTTAAGATTGTGAGATTAGACAGTAGTTGATTATAAAAATGCCAAACTTCTAAACCCAGTGTGAGTCTTATGGTTGTAGTAAAAATTTATTTGCAGACATTTTAACTTTACAGCTAAGATTTTTTTTTTAACTAGAAGCTCACATTACTTCGCTTTTTTCCTTTTGTTACATTTTGTAAGTGTAATGTGAATACTGTCAGTGATTCAGAAAACCCATGAAACAGTTCTGTAGAAACATTTAACATGTTTTAAAATTTAAAAGAAATTTGGATACACTTAGATTGGCCATCTGTGAGTGTAGACAGGCATGTGAATGGAACTGTTTCTACATTATTTGATTTGATTGTTGTCATTTGACATTCATGCATGCCTCTTTATCCTATCTCCAGACTGAAAGATCTGTACTCAATAGTAGTCATGAACAGAATGAAGGTTCTGGCATTCCTAAATTCTCATTTAAATACCCATGGGTTTGGTTGACCTCGAAAGCAATTCTGCCGCTGTATTAGATTGTTTCCTGTATCTTCAAATACAAAGCTAAGCACCCAGTTAAAAGCTAAAAGCTTGGAGCACAGATGCTTTTTAGTAATCACAGACTGTTGATGTGAATTTGAGAGTGTTGGTTGAACAATCCATAACATAATCTTTTGGCATAAAAAAATAATTTGAGACTAGTAAAAGTACAACATATGGAAAATTTCCACCCTCACTATTCTAGACAACTTCCTCAGTCCTACCCGCCTGAGATACTGTGTTAATCAAGGGCTCTAATCTTCATGTATTTGCAAATGAAGTCTTCTGGGTGCTAATGCCACTTAAACAGCTGTTGTTATTCTTGACAGCATATTAAAATAATGTTACCTTTCATTAGTTACTAATCATCTCTGCCATTGTGGGTGATGTTATAGTTTATTTAGCATGGTAGGGGTAACATGATTGACTTTACTGCTTTGTTTTGTACTAGGCTAAAGCTTGAGAATATTTGGCATATAATGAAAATAGGAGTTACTAAGTGAGGACAAGTTTTTATGATCGCCTGGATCAAAGTCCAGAAACAGAAGTTTTACACTCCCAAGTAGCTTTCTGCGATAGACCTTTTATTTGACACTGCAAAGCTGTGCTGAATTACTTGACATTTTTTTCTTCATAATTTTTTCTCATCTCTAAAAGCTTACCATTTTTATTCAAGATATTTATTTTAAAATCAGATGATGGATATAAAATAAATATTGCTATCTACTTTTAAAAATTATTGTGTCTGTAATTATATAGGAATATAATTTTCAATTTTCAGACAACTGATTTGTTAAGCATATTTGATTAAGCTGTCGCTAATGTTGAATATAATAAAACCCTGTGATTGTTGACTCAGTCTGACTTTAATATTATTTATAATATTTTTATGATGGTAAATCTGATGCAATAATGGCCTTTTCTTTTTGTATTGTTTATAACCAGGGTTCATATAGCCAGCTCTAAACTGCTTTTTAGTGCCCGAAGAGTACTCATATGTATGGAATTCCTTTCTCCTAGAAGAAGCTGTAGGAGCCCCTGAAATGATGTTTCTCATGGCCCCTTCTATCTCTAGTGTTCTCAAGGTTTCAAAATCAGACCCATTTTAGAGCCTGCAGTACAAGGTCATGGTTCCTAAGAATGTGGTAGAATTAATGCAGTCGCAACTAGTCACAGATGGTATCTCAAAATAAATCTATCTGCTTAGCTAACAAAATCTGAAATAGGCATATAGTACAATTCGGTAGCTTTTTTTCAGATCTGTATTTTCCTAGGATCATGTTTTCAACATCTCAAGACGTGCAATATTTAACATTTTGAATATGTTGTGCAACAAAATTTTCTTTTTAAGTAATTCCACCTAAGTATTTAAACATTTAAAATATCTGAAACTGGCTTTCAAGTTGTACAGGTAAAGTTTCATCCTTATCTGATTACAGGGAATGTGTCTTAGTAATATGCTTCCTTTCCTTTAAATTTGAAAACACAAATTAACTTAGAACTTTGAACTTCCCAGTGCATTTTAATAATGCTCAGGAAAGATTTCTTCCGTCGTTGAAAAGGTTACGCAGAACTGGTTGAGGTTTATTAGTTTATTCCCAAAACATTTTTCACATTAATAATTTATTAAACCTCTAACTGTTAGGTTCAGTTAGATTTGCTCTTTGTTCTCAGAGTTGATTGTAGGATAAAAACCTCTTCCTAGGATGAAAGCCTTTGGTAAAGACTTAAGGGCAATTAAATAAATCACTGAGTTGATTGATAGTGGAGGGTTGAAAAATGACTAATTTCTGAATTTAGGATGCAGACTAGCTACTGACTTTGCAGGACTTCCTATGAAATTCGTTTAGCTGGACAGATGTAGATTCCATTGACCAGTGTTTACGGCTGATTGATGTGGTCTTGGAAATATCTGTTATATCAGGTTCTCAGCAAAAAGTGCCTGGGAGCTATATACCTAGGCATAAAAATTGAAGAAAGTCTTTCCACATGAGTCATTCATCTGATATTTAGCTCTGTAATCTTATTTACTGACTTGGTATTCTCATTTTGTTTGGAATTATATATGTTTTTTCATGATGTAAATGTTGTATTCATTTTCTCTAACTGGTGGGAATTTATACTTATGGCCAACCAAATGTTTCAGGCAGGTAAAGCTAACTGAGTGTTAGGTTTTTAAGAATCATTTTGACAAGTATTCTAAAAAGCTTTTTGAGACACTTGGAACACTCAGCTGGTTAAGCATCCAATTCTTGATTTTGACTCAGGTCATGATCTCACAATTTGTGAGATCTAGCCCCGTATCAGGCTCTGCACTGACAGCGTGGAGCCTGCCTGGGATTCTCTCTCTCTCCCTCTCTGTCTGCCCCCGTTCCCCTCTCTCTCAAAAATAAATAAATAAAAACATTAAAAAGATAAAATAATTAAAAAGCTTTTAAAGATATTTATTTATTTCTCTGGTTTATAGTTTGTACCAAGCATGCTTTTTAAAGTGTTATGTGCCATTGTTAGCTTCTGTATCCTTCAAGACTTTCCCCTTGATTCTGAATTCTAAAATCAGCAAATTATCTTCTGTGAATAATTTTATTAAATCTAAACTTGGGAGAAAAAAAGATCTCCATCGAATATATCTTTAGTGATAATTATAAAAACAAATAGCAATCATTATTTCTACTCTCTGTTGAATACCTATGCTGAGGTTGAAAGAAGAGAAAAAAATCCTGACCCTTTAAGCTGATGAAATAATTAAAACACACACACATACACACATGCAGGATTTTTGAACTTTAGATTTAGAAAAGATCTTTAATCCAGTGTTTCTCAAACTTAAGTAATGTTCTCCTGATAAGAAAGACATTCTTATTGATCTGTGGTATGTTAGTTAGAAAACTTTTGGTCATAAGTAACCCTACTTGAATTTATACAAAATTGTCTTACATAATTAAGTGCCTGGAAATAGATTTGTCTGTGAAATTCATCTGATCAAATATTGTCGGGATTCTGTTTGTATGTAAACCTATTTAATCTGTTTGTCCTTCCTTCAGCCCATCCTTCCATCCATTTTTTGGCCCTGTGCTGTGTTGGCTTTATTCTGTATGCTTTCTTCATGTGCTGGAAGCGTTTTCATGGCAACTTTCTGTGGGTCTTAAAATCCTGATGTTAGAGAACTACCGAGTCATCTGTGTCAGTCCTCTCAAACTTTCTCTGGCCTTGCTTGAGTCATGTGCCTGCTCTGGTCCAGTCAGTGTATCCAGAAGAATAGGGTCGTCCGACTACTTTCTTGGGGCAGGTAACCCATAATGTGATATGCCATTGAAGGAGAGGGAATTCCTAAAAGAAAGTGATATAGGCATAGCCAGAAATTCTAGGTATCTACCATACCTAGTGTTGGACTTCCTTGTATTTAATGTTGGTTAAATATGGGATTCCTAAGAGTAGGTATAATTTAATCATAATTTCAGCATTTTTCCAATTGTAATACCAAAATAAATTTATAAGCTAACTATGAATAAGAATGGTAAAACTCCAGCCAGATGCAGATTGACAGTATTTATTACATCACCCTTGCAGACTGCATATGGCCCTGACTGCTCAATAGAGTTTGGTGAGGTCAGTTCACCTTTGCTACAGTTGCCCTAATGATGATTCACTTCTCCCACTGGGCCCGAACAGTCATGAAGCTTTTATTGCTATAGCATAGCTTTTGTGTGGTTTTTTTTTTTTTTGGCTTGGTTTGAAAGCACACTTGCAGATCTTGCAGATTAAATTTGTTTTTTATTTTTTTCTTTATCCTAGAACCATTGAGCTGTTCGTATGGTTGTAAACACAGATATAAATCTGAGTGTTAAAATTGTAGGCTAGTACTTGGTTTGAAGGTGGTCATCCCAGTATTTTAAAGTGTACTTCTTTCACCTTTTTTAGGGGTTTTAATTGTCATCAGTGTGAAAACACAAAATTAGAACATTTTCATAGAAAAATTACAGATCTTTAAAACGTACTTGTTTTGGATTCTCAGGCCTTCTCATACCTCAGATTGAAAAATGGCAATCTAGTGCAGTCTTTCCCATATGCAAAACAAATCAATTTACATATTTACAGCATAAATGTCAGTTATGATGTGTTCTTTCAGATGTAAGTAGGTTTTCCTTTAAGGAACGTTTTTCATACACGTGATTGCAAATGCATGGAAAATTACAAAACCTGTTTCTTTTAACTCTCCATCAAAAGTGAATGTGAAACCATATGAAGCGATTCTGCATTTTATTTATATTTGGTCCCAGTCAACTTCTCAGATGTTTTCATAGCTGGAGAAAACTTGGAAATACTAAGTAACTTCAGGCAGAGCGTTCATTTCCTTTTCATACCAGATCCAAGAGAACTGATCACGGTAACATCACAGTAGACATTATGTGAGGATGTCACTTGGAGGTGCTCCAAATCTCCCCAGTTTCATTTAACAGCCTATTATTATAGTATATTCATCTTTTCTTCATCCAAGCCAGTGCTTCTCAAAAGGGATGCTATTGTTATTCAGTGGTGACCTTTTTTTGTTGTTGCGAGAGACTGTTCAACAAATTGCAGGTTATTTAACATCCCTGGACCCCAGAAACTAAATGCCAGGAGCACTCCCATCATTGTGACCCACAGTTCCAAATGCCCCCAAGGATTGGTGCTGTTACTTGGTTAGGAGCCACTGTTCTGAATTGTTTACTATTGATTTTTACTGATGTTGGTTAAGGGCCCTAGGTAGGAGCAGTCTAAGCTTCAACCCTAGAACTTTTTCTTTCAAACAGTATGAACTTAGGTGCTTTATTTGCCTTTTCTGTAAAATGGAAGCAGCATTTACTTCATAGAAATTTAAAGGAAATAATGCATATTTCCTTCCCTTTTGGAGAGTGAATTTCAGTAGTTTACCTTGAGAATCATATAATCACAAACTTTGATAGTCATTTCTTTATTCTGGTAAGTGGGAATTAGAACAATAAAACAGCGATTTTTATAGACTTTAAGAGTCCTTGGGGTGCCGGGGTGCCTCAGTTGGTTGAGTGTCCGAGTCCGACTTCAGCTCAGGTCATGATCTCACAGCTTGAGTTTGAGCCCTATATCGGGCTCTGTGCTGACAGCTCAGAGCCTGGAGCCTGCTTTGGATTCTGTGTCCCTCTCTCGCTCTGCTCTTCCCCTGCCCATGCTCTGTCTCTCTCGCTGAAGAATAAATAAAATCTTAAAAAAAGTCCTTATATTTTACATGAATATTAATGATTTGAACAGAGCCATTTGTGGATTGTTGTGCTACTGGAAAGGTAATTGGACCGGGAGTCCAGACCTCCCGGGGTGGGTTGTCCCCAGCTTTGGGACTGGCTCAGGTTAATAACCCTGGGTTTTAAAGTGGGAGTGGAGGTGGGGTGGGGAGGAATCAAGCAGAAAAATTCATTAATGAGCTGAAAAAGCTCTTTCAACCCTAAGCATTCTTTATTTTCACAAGGAGAGCAGATTATCAGATTCTCAGATTGAATAGTTTCCTTCTTTAAGTACTTTCCAGAAATGAGTAGTGGATCCAGGTCAAATTAGGCAAACAGTGTAACTAAAACTGTATAAAATCAGGATCAAAGAGCAGGAAAAATATCTAACATTATACTTTATGTGAGTTACTTTTGTGTTTTTCCTGCGGATAATTTTAGCAGATTTCCATATAAGTTATCAACCATCGCTTTCCAGACAGGAAATTAGTACACTCTTTGTAATTCTGGTTTTAAAGAGATTAATTCACATGACCTACGAAATAAAAAAAGCACTGGAGAGAAAGAAAAAGGGATGATGTTTTAATAGTAAACTTAAAAGCATGGGAATGCATTGTTTTTTCTGGATCATTCGGGGCCTGCAGTTTTTTACCCTGTTTTGTTTTGAGGCACCCTGCAAATCTCCCCAAATGCTACACTGCTCAAGGACTTGCTGCGTAGCTGTGCTTGAGGCCCAGGCTTCAGCCTTCCAGACTTTCCTCAAGCGAGCCCCTTGGGTAGGAGCTAAAACAGACCAACTTTAGTCCCCAAATCTCTAGCAGAGTGTTAAAGCATTTTTTTGGTCTAGTATTAAAACCCTTCTCCAGTTTAGAATTATGGTTACTATGAAATATTGCTATAATTTTCATTATAGGTAATTAGTTATGCTTTCTCACATGTGTTGTCAGTTTTATTTTATCTTTCAATTTTTTCAAAAAGAATCGTCCCCAAATCTCTAACTTATTTTTGCAAAAAAAAATTTTTTTAAGTAGTAATGGAGAAACAAACTATGTTCTTGCAATTATTTTTCTCAACTGTTAAGTTCTTTATTTTTATATGTTATTCAAAAAATTACATCATATGTAAGTGTAGTTATTTGTCTAGGAAGTCTTATGTTTTTTCAGTTATAATTTGAGAAAATACTAACATTAAAGCAACTTAATTTTTTTTCATGTGTTTCTGTAGAGATATTAGTGTTTTAAAACTAGGAGCTTCAGAAGAAGCAATGGCTAACATCTAGTTACTCTGTACAAGCCCACTGAATAAATTGTTTTTCCAAAAAAAAAAAAAAAACACTTTTGAAGATGTACTCCATTATTTAATAATGTTTGATTAACTTAAAAATAATAATTATTGTGTATTAAACACTGTATTAAACATAACATTTGTATGTCCCAGACTCTATGCTGTCACTTTATATGCATTGTTTCCTTTAATTTTCTTAACAACCTGAGAAAGGTTATGTCATTATCTTCATTCATTTTATTGAGGGAGTGAATAATATACCTAAGGTTTCACCCTTAGAAAGAAATAGCTGTGGGTTTGAAGCTCAAGTCTGTCCCACTTAGGGCCCTTCCCCACCAGGCTTTACTGAAGTTTAGCGTCAGTGTTAAAGGAAGCAAGGCCAAGGCTCATAGATTTAATATCATGTGGAATCTAACTCAGGAAGAGGTTAAAGTTTCTCCTAGGGCCCCTTAATGTGCATACGCATTACTAAATGATTTGCTTAGAGACTTTGCCCAAGTGGGTTTAGTTTCCATCTATAATTTTAGAGTATTAAAAAGTGGGAACTCTCCAATGACATTTTAAAATAGAGTGGCTGAATATTTAGGTACTAGGCCATCACAATTATATTTTTAGTATTAGAACACAAATACCCTAAATACAATATATTTTCAAATAATTTTCATCCTTTGGTACATTTTTTTAGGCAAGAGTACAAAATGCATTGAACTAGTTGCTCTACAATTAGGTTTCATCTAATTGTATTTTTAACTCATGAGAATTACTGTGTTTATATCACAATTTTACTTTGCCTCGTAAATTTTCCTTTTTTTTTCCCCTTAGGTTTCTAGATGCCAAGAAATATTCTATAAAACCCAGACAGAATATTTTAATCATTTTCCCTTTCAAGACATCTGGAATATTAAATGTGCATTTTAAAGCATTTGTCTTTTTCAAGATTCATTTTGTAAGATGAGTGAGCACTTCAACTTTGGTGGAAAGTAAATATATTGCTGCATGGAGCCCTTATGGACATAGGCATCTGTGTGTGTGTGTGTGTGTGTGTGTGTGTGTGTGTGTGTGTGTGTCTTTTGCTAACCATATTTGAAATCTATACAAGAGTTTACATCTGTCTGTCCTGTGAGTAGGTTTTGCATTTCCTATTTAATACTTTTAGATAGAAGGTATTTGGAAGAAGCTGTGGCATGTCTAGATGAGTGGAAAATTTCTAGAACATAAGCTATAAATTGTAGTTTTCTTTTCTGTCATAGGTCTATAATAATCTTGTGTGAAAATGAGAAATTGAAAAAGGAGGAAAGTTTTGATTCCTAACAGAGTATATGCCTTAAGTTACCTTTCATTTTTTCAATGAGGATTGCTAATCAACTTGTAATATTTTTATAAAGAAGATGAGGTGTGCCTAATACATAAACTTAAACCTATTTAAATATCTATAAAAAAGGTATTACTAGATTTGAAACCTTAAATCATTAACTTAGTTGAGTCTATCATTTTAAGAAGTATACTTTTATCTACTTAAAAAAATAGAAGTACACAGGGTTCTGCCATGTGTATAATTTTGAGGAAATAAACTCTGTTACAACTATCATAAAAAAATGACCATTCATCTTCTATGCTTCCTCCCCCACCCTGAATTTTTTTTATCTTTTTTTTTTTTTTTATCATTCACAAATTAATTTGGTCATCCCTCTGTGTATTACTAAAAATGCAAAATGTTCAACACTGGAAATATGCAGCTCAGCCTTTTCCTGCTGCAGCTGCTGGAACCTGGCTTCCTGGCCTTTTGAGTGCATGAACTCATTTAATTTTGTAGGGTGCTCCACCTACTTTGTAACACCATTTTGAAGGGTGTGGTGCTGGCAGTATTGTAAAGAACCCCAGTGAAATCAGAATGCATTAAACAATATTCTTCATGACACTGATTTTTTATATCAAATTGCCATTGCATGAGCAGTTTGGGCTGTAAGAGTCTTCCCTAAAGTAGGATATGGAGACCGTAAACTTCTGATTGAATTCATTATTTAAAAAGGTTTGAAATTTAAAATTCAGGGCACATGTATGACAACTCTTGGCAAGTTTTTGGCAGCTGCCATTTGGCTTTATTTCCTATTATCTAATTAATATCAGTCATTTGGGCTCTTTACGTGCACAGTGGGGGAAAGGGTCCCTCTGTGCACCTCAGCAGCATCTATGATGTATACAAGTTTGAAACCACAGATGGTGTTCACATTGTGTTACCTGAGAAGAATAGCTCCCAGTGTTGATTTTGGTACCCTCCAGGATCTACTTATTTTAAGACATATTGTAAAAATTAAAAACAAACACAAAACTGAATTTAATCTACCCATTTAAAAATGGTATATAATACAATTCATTTATGAAGTAAGAAATTTTTTGTGTCAAAATAAGGAAGGATATAAGTGACTGGAGGATAACAGATTTTGGTAAGGAGAGAGGGAATGATTTGGATGGGATGTTAAACATCAGGATCTTATCATCAACTATAAATTCTTGGCACCAATTTTCACTGCATTTCCCTGGGCTATGGCTTTACTTCAAGTTTCTGGGCCCTGTTAGCTTTCATTAACAGCCTTGTAAAGTGAAATCAACCAAAAGACTCTAAGAGGGCTGTCCTGCTTTTAAGTGCTCCCAGGTTTGCCAGGCAGTTGGCAGGACATGCTTATCCATGACAGCAAAGTCTCTAAGTTATTAGTGCTTGTAGCACGGGGTAAAAATACCTGTGGAACTTGTGTCTCTTTCCTTTTTGCTCAGATGGTTAGGATGCAACTTGCATAAAATTATGATGTAACTCTTATTCTTGGGGAGGAGGAGGAACTTCATGGGATTCTATAAAGAATGGAATTCTGCAGTATCTGCTTTGGCCAAGGACTTGAGGACTTCAAGCAGTCGTCAGGATGCCAGTAGCCAGCCTGTTTCCAGACCCCATTTAGCCCACTTACTTAGCCTGTGGTGTTGTACACCAGAAACACCTTTCTCTCCTCATCCTTTTTCTGATTCTCTTGGGGGAACTTTATGAAGAAATGAACAGCTACTGCTCCTTAGCCCAAACCCTGTGTCTCCATTGGAATGAGTATGAAGAGTTCAGGAGACAGCAAAATCTTAAATATATGGAAGAGATTTTGGAATGCTCCTACAAGCATTTTCTAATTTGACTTATGTATCAGCCTTGTGTGGTGAGTGAAGGAGTCATGGGGTCATTCTCCTGTTTAAAAGAAGAGGAAGCTGAGGGGCAAAAAGACATTAAGTGAGTTGACTGACCTAATGATAACCTGTTGACCTGTTGATAAAGTCAGACTTTGTAGGGGGTCTTAGTGGCTTGTTAATACAGCTGCCCATGTTTACACCTGAAAAACTTGAACTCCAGAGAAGTTTTGACTGGTTTGGCATCATATCTGTGTAGTCTTATAGCTGGAACTAGCATTACCTTCTGACTGCTTGTTTGCTATTCTTGACTTCATACCTTGCTGAAGACAGCACCTTGCACTTCACATAAAGTAATCAGAACAGGTGGTGTTTCCCCTGGTTTATAGAAGATAAAATTGAAACTCAGAGGAAGAAAATTGTTTGTCACTGGTCATAAAACTCATTAGTAACAAGTGCTTAGGTTAGAACTCAAGTCTCCTAAAAACATAGCCCCTTTATGCTTCATAGTCCCAAGAATTTTTAGCAACTAGTCAGTCTCTGTTTTATGAGTCAATTATAATTTGTTTTTTCTCTATGAAAAATACATGGTGTGGTTTTGAGAGTAAACTGAAAGAACTTAGTTTAAAGAGGAATTTTATACTACTAATTATTTATCTCTAAGCTTTCAAAAGATTCAGTTATTATACGCAAGATCACAGTGCGGTCGTCCTCTGTGTTCTTTTGATGATAAAATTAGTGTTAGTAATTTGATAGTCTGGAGCTCATCAGCATGCTGTATAGAACCCACCTTTTCTTTGTTGTCTATCTGCCAACAATTTCAGTTGGGGAAAAAGAATATAGAGGACTGGCGTGACCACATAAACTACAGGATACTCAATTAAATTTGAATTTCAGATACTACTTATACTAAAAAATTATTCATTGTTTATCTGAAACTCAATTTTAACTGGGTGTTCTGTATTTTTATTTGCTAAATCTAGCAACCGTAAGAATGACTCTTCCCTTGAACACATTCATTATACGGTTTTTCAGTGCACTGTTTTAGATTTATAAAACATGACCTGGTTTCAGAGAAACAGACATGGGATTCAGGCAGATATTTTTCAGGACACTATCCTTAAGAATCTTTATTCTCTGAGTCATTTGAGACAGTTTTTGCCTCAGTGGCTTAATATGCCATCCTTTTATGATCTGAGTATAAAAAATTAAGTTAAAGAATGTGTTATCGTAAGTGATTTTTTTTAAGTTTATTTGTTTTGAGAGAGAGAGTGTGCATGTGTGCACAAGCCAGGGAAGGACAGAGAAAGAGGGAGAGAGAGAATTCTAAACAGGTTCCACACTGTCAGCACAGAGCCTGATTAGGGACGCAAACTCACGAACCATGAGATCATGACCTGAGTCAAAATCGAGAGTTGGAAACCTAACCGACTGAGCCACCCAGGCACTCCAGTCTTATTCTCTCTGTGCCTGTATGTGTGAATTTGAGTTTGACTTTCAAATGCAGCTAGAAGTTAGGGAGTGTTTCCTTCATGATAAGCATTGATGTTCTGGGAACTTTTTTCTTCTTACTGGCCATAAGACTTGGAAAAGGAGACCTGGATTTGACTCTAGATTTTGCCACCAAATAGAATGTCTTTGGTTCAGCCATTTAATTTAGCTTCATAATTTAGAAAGTAGGATTGTTAATGCCTGTCTCACCAGGTTTAAATTGTTGCCCTTTTCTTTTCATTATGTTTCATATAAATACTTTCAAAATCTTACAAAATCAAAGAAGAGACATGAACACAGAGATCCTATCGTAGGCCACAGAAGTGATTTGCCCAGTCAGAAGTACCATCTAGGTTTCTTGAATTCCATCTTGTACTTTTTACCCTTATATCTGACATATTTACAGGCATCTTTTCCATCTTTATTCATTTTATGCATTTGCATTTAACTTTATAGAACAGCAAAATCCAGTGTGTACAGAAATAAACTCCTGAACACCATATAAACTTCAATTTTGGAGGAGTGGTCACTGAATGATATGTCTAGGGTTGTTCATTACTATATCTCTGGTGCCCGGCCTAGCTGGAATAGTGCCTGACACACTCAGATCTTTACCTTATGAGAATAATTCATTCTATAAAAAAAAAGGACATGTAAACATGGATCCAATTAAAATGGGGAGATAAATCAGTGAAAAGGTTTTGATTGGAACTTTATCTTGAATATGGAACCACAGATTATAAAAGTAAATTAATCTTAGATTTAATAAAATGTAGATTATAATGAAAATTCCATGCTAAATTTTAGAATGGACAATTTTTGACAAAACTATTTTACAGCCAATTAACTTCACTTTTTCATGTTTGACTTTTACAACAGGAATATAGACTTTTTTTTCAAAAAAACACTTTTTGAAACCATGAAGGTTTCATCATTTTTTCCAAGGACATTTCTTTTTTTTTAATGTTTATTTTTTGGGCGGGGAGAGAGAAGGAGAGTGAGAGAGAGAGGTGGGGAGAAGGGCAGAGAGAGAGAGAGAGAGAGAGAGAGGGAGAAACAGAATCAGAATCAGAAGCAAGCTCCAGGCTCTGAGCTGTCAGCACAGAGCCTGACATGGGGCTTGAACTAACAGACTGCGAGATGATGACCTGAGCCAAAGTTGGACGCTTAACTGACTGAGCCACTCAGGCACCCTCCAAGGACCTTTCTTAATCTTGAATATAATTATTTAAATAAATTTCTCTTTTCAAGTATCTGTTATATCATTCCCCTTGTTGATTCTTTATTTGTTAGTTGGTCTTTAACTGGGCATAGCCCTTAACTGTCAGTGGCTTTGTATAATATTGTAATGGTTCTCCAACATTACTTTGATTTACTTGTAGAAATTCTGTATCTTATGTAAGAATTTTAATTTGGGGGGCACTTGGTGGCTCTGTCGGTTAAGCATCCGACTCCGGCTCAGGTCATCATCTCACGGTTCGGTTTGTGAGTATGTGCCCTGCGTTGGGCTGTGTGCTGACAGCTCAGAGCCTGGAGCCTGCTTCGGATTCTATGTCTCCCTCTCTCTCTGCCCCCGCCCCTCGTGCTCTGTCTCTCTCTCTCAAAAATAAACATTTAAAAAAAATTTAAAGAATTATCATGTTGATTTGCAGGTGATTTGTATTTGTATAAACTGAAATATTAAAAAATCATTGGGGGAGGATAGATGATTTTAAGAGGAAAGGCCCACTTCATATAGCCACATTGGTCATGCACTGCAGAACTTTAAGGGATGTCTGAAGAGAGAGAGGTGTGAGGAATGATTTAATTTTCTTTGTGGTTGGTTCTTAAGTGAGTGTTTTGATGTTATGATATGATATGATATGTTTTCCTACCTAAGCATATAACTACAGGGACTCAGATAATCAATAATGTGGTCATGAGAAACCCCTTCCCCATCACTCGTGGTTAATAAAAATTGTTGATTGAATGAGTGAATATACTGGATCTGCTTTTCCTGTATAATTTAATATTGCGTTCATCTCTCCAAGAAAATAACTAGAAATAAAACACGTGTGACAAATGTAGTATTAAAAAGCATATGAATAAAGAATTTTTAAGTGCTGACTCTATATGAGACATATCATAAGCCCTGCAGGGTATATGAGGATAACTTAACCATGATCAGTTATGAGGCTTATATCCAAGAGATAATAAATATTGATAGTTAAACCACAATGTTGATTTTCTGTAACGAATATACAAGCATTCAGATATTCAAAAGACTGTTGTCTCTCTTGATGTAGTTAATTTAGGAGCCTTATTTATTGATTCATTCACTGCACTCAAGAATTATTTATTGTAGACACACTATGAGACGGGCATTTTCCAAGTATAGGGATTTATTGAGGACAGAGTATGTAACAGGCATTTTCCGAGTACAGGAACAAGTTGGACAAGTAGTTCTCATGAAATTTACATCTGGTCAGAGGAGACAGACAACAAAACAACAGATTAATAAACAAGAAAAATAGCCGATAATAAGAATTCAGGTGCTGTGAGGTGAGAACATCATGTATCAGATGCCACTTTAGGTGGCAGATCAGTGAAGACCTGTCTGAGTGATCAGCCAGATGTAGGTGCCGGGAGAGCATTCCAGACTGGGGGCAGTTAGAGCTTGGTTGCTTGAGGAGCCCCAGAGAGGCCAGGTAGGGGATTAAAAGAGCTTGGCTTTTATTCTCTATTCACTGAGAAGCCAAGTAGGATAATTAAGATGTTAAGATATACTTTGTTCAAAGATTGCTCAGGCTGCTATGGGGAGAATGGATTTGAAAGGGGGCAAGTATAATATAGAAAGACCAGTTAGGTGCAGGTGATCATAGTCCATAGTGAGAGGTGGTGGAACTTGGACCAGGGTGTAATGCAGGAGATAGAAATGAACAGATTGGGATACAAGATTTGGGAGTCACATTGACAGGACGTGGCCTGGATGTGGGATTTGAAGGAAACAGAAATTTCGAGAAATTCCTAGATGTTGGTTTGAGTAACTAGGGAGGTGATGGTGTTCTTTATTAATATGAGGAAAACTGGCAGGGAGTGAGATTGGAGCAACACAACAGGTAGGGCATTAGGAATTCTGTTTTCACCCATTGTAAGTTGTCTGTTTAGATATCCACCTCGAGTTGTCAAGTCAGTATTTTGAATTAAAAAAAAAGTTGATCACCATTTTCCAATGAGAAGGTAAGAAATAAATTGGACTAAATTTTAAGTTGGTAGCTGAAATAATTCAAATGCCTATTTTTATATTGATTTAACAATTTAAGTTACCTGTGCATATTTTTAAATCACATGAAATATGTTAATTTAGACATAGTGCTTTTTTTTATCTACATTTTACAAAACAATTTTATTCAAAAGCTTCCTGTACATTTATGACAGCTTCAAATGCATTTTTGACATCAGTTTCTTTGGCAAAACTACTGCAATTCTGGGGGGTTATGTAAGTGTTTCTTCTTAAAGGGATCTTTGAAAGGCTTTTATAATAGTATCCAACACTTGAAATTCTGAGGTCATCCTAGTAATATCTGTGTTATTATTTCTCTTACCCATTGCATTCTAGACTGGCATATTTTACAATAATGTATATTTACCAAATAATACATTGTTGTTCAAAATAAAGTAATTAAGGCAATATCTGATAAATGGAAAACAACACAGATTCAGAAATAAGGCAACTTTTTCTTTTTCCCTCCGTATCCTTCTTTTTTCACTTAATAAATTGTGGAGATTATTCACAGCAGTATATATGACCATTTTTCAATGTCTGCCTAGTAATCCATTATATAAATGTACCATTATGTATTTAAACAGCCTTCCAGTGGTGATATAGGTACCTTATTATCTTTGCTGTAACAAACAGTGCCACAGTGAATATGTTGGTACTTCTTTTGTGTAAAATCTCTGGAACAAAGGATAAATGCATTTTAAAATTTGTTAGATAGTGCCTATCTACCTTCCAAGGAGGTGGTGGTAACAATCTTTCGACTGCCAAGAAGAATGAAGGGTATATATCAACACTCTCCAAAATCGTGCATTGTCAAACTTTTTTTTTTTTGTCCTGGCCTTTTAGTGAAAATAATACGTCATTGTAGAGTAGTGATTGCATCGTTTTTATTATGGAAAATTCTTTTAAATATCCTCAGAGGTAGTAAGTTTTTGTCTTTTGACAGGGAATTTGAGTTTGGGAAAAGAAAGTCTTATGCATAAGAGATATTAAGTTAGTTGTTACTTTAAGGTTTTGTTTGGTTTGGTTTTATTTTGTTGGTTTTTCTTCTATTTGTTAGTTTTGAGAAGAGGGCTTAGTGAAAAGCAAGATCTAACTTTTAGAGAAAATTAATATTCTTATTTATCTTATAAATTTTCTTAGAAGCTAAGTTTCAAAAGAAAAGCTCCAAAAATGTCTAAAGTAATGGCACTATCAATTGGTATAAGATTACGTTTTGCCAAGGGGAATCATTTGAATTGAACAATCATTTGGATGTATAGTGTGATCTGAAGTTTGTTTAAAAACAAATCACACACTGTGAAGCCTTTAGCTCAAATAGGTTTCTTTCACAGAAAGGTATATTAAAAACAAATAATTTAAATTTTCATGGGCGGAATTTTTAAAATTAGGTATTGCATACTTTTTAATTTTCTTCCTTTATACCAGAAGTAGATAGATAATCTAGAAGAAGAGATCATTTTTACCATTGATGAACAAGCATTATTTGGATAATATTTACAGAAGTCTATAATTTTTCTACAAAGCAGGTCAAATTATTTATATTTTTCCCTTCTAAATCTAATCTGTATATAGCAATATGGATAAAATTATCTAAAATTAGACATATTAGCTAGCCAAATTTAGTTAAATATTTGTTTTAAATTTTAAAATGTTTCACTTCAGAACAAGTTATGTTTTAAACAGCGAACTGATTTTTGTACTTATGTTTTCCTCAGACTTCGTCAAATTTAGTGTCTTTTACTCTAACACAAACTGCTTTTGAGAGAAGCAGACTTGAAGCTTGATGCGTTATAAATCAGATATCTGAAAATCTATGTATATAGGCATCAGACTTTATTAAAATGTTCATTGTGCCAATTGTTCTCTACAGTTTTTCAAAATGAAACTGTCTTAAACAAACCACCTTATTTTTATTTTCTGTGAAAAATTGAATTACTATCTGATCAGTTTGCTGTGAGAGAATTTTTAGCAGTTTTCAGGGATAGCACCTTTCTTTCTTAAATATTTAATATGTCTGCATTCTGTTCTGCAGAGAAATGGTCAATGCTTGGTTTGCTGAGAGAGTCCACACCATCCCTGTGTGCAAAGAAGGTATCAGAAGCCACACAGAATCTTGCTCTTGCCCCTCGCAGCAGAGTCCCCGTGCAGATAGCAGTGCACCTGGAACACCAACCAGGAAAATCTCTGCCTCCGAATTTGACCGGCCTCTTAGACCCATTGTTGTCAAGGATTCTGAGGGAACCGTGAGCTTCCTCTCTGACTCAGAAAAGAAGGAACAGATGCCTCTAACCCCCCCAAGGTTTGATAATGATGAAGGGGACCAGTGCTCAAGACTCTTGGAATTAGTGAAAGATATCTCTAGTCATTTGGATGTCACAGCCTTATGTCACAAAATTTTCTTGCATATTCATGGACTTATCTCTGCTGATCGCTATTCCCTGTTCCTTGTCTGTGAGGACAGCTCCAACGACAAGTTTCTTATCAGCCGCCTGTTTGATGTTGCAGAAGGTTCAACACTGGAAGAAGCTTCAAATAACTGTATCCGCTTAGAATGGAACAAAGGCATTGTGGGACATGTGGCAGCATTTGGTGAGCCCTTAAACATCAAAGATGCTTACGAGGTAAGTGGGGAATCATTGAGATGGGGTAGCAGGATGAGGAGAGGAACATGGATGGAATATTGGACAACTGCTGGGAATGGTAGGGATATTTCAAGCTGAGATGTAACAGGATTACTGAATGTAGTAATTTGCACACTTACTTAAAATTGGTACGGATGGTAAGAACTTTCCCATCTTTTTAAATGCCAGGGTTTCTTTACTTGTGGTTGAGTCAAGGATATGGGCCCTAGAGAAAGCTTGTCTTGTTTTCTTCTTGGTGATAATTTAACATAGCTCATCTCATAGTTGTATTCTCTTTTTGACTATAACTATCCTTATCTATTTTATCTCCCAAGGATTTTACTGACAATCTAAAATGCTAGGTCCAAAACCTGTCAAAAAACGAAACCAGTAGTCTTTTTTCATTCATTTGTTCATTCATTTATCTATTTATTCAAATTAATTATATTCATTCATTTGAAGTCCCGTTGACACCAAAATCTGATTTTCTTTCTTTCCATATTTTCTTTCATTTATTTTATTAAACAAATAAATTTATGTCTTCAAAAAAATAGAAATTGTTGCTCTAAAATAGTTCAGCAGAAAGATTTGGTATTTCTTCTACTTTGCTTCAATTATATACAGGTCTTTAATTATGGTCTTAAAGATTACACTATATGATTCTTCAAATTTTTCATTTAAAATTATCTTTTATATTAATAGAAATATTTTTTTAAAGATTTATTTATTTTTGAGAGAGAGAGCACAAGCAGGGAAGGGGCAGAGAGAGAAGGCAACAGACGATCTGAAGCAGGCTCCGCGCTGACAGCAGTGAGCCCAATGTGGGGCTTGAACTTACCAACCATGAGATTGTGACCTGAGCCAAAGTTGGACTCTCAATCAACTGAGCTACCCAGGTGCCCCAGAATTATGGTTTTTAAATAAAGCATCTTAGGGACACCCGGGTGGCTCAGTCGGTTAAGTGTCTGACTCTTGATCTTGGCTTAGGTCATAATCTCACAGTTTGTGAGATCCAGCCCCATGTGGGACTCTGTGCTGACAGTGCAGAGCCTGCTTAGGATTCTCTCTCCTTCTCTGCCCCTCCTCCAATTATGTGTGCGCGCGCTCTCTCTCTCTCTTTCTCTCAAAATAAAGAAACTTAAATAAAAAATATAAATAAATAAAACATCTTAATTGAATGGCACTTTGTTTATCAGGTATTTTCAAGCACCGTAATAGAACAATTGTTCTAGCTACCTACCATGTGGTACACTAAATATTCCGTGGCAATCCCGGTTTGCAATTCCTCTCTGTAATTTGAAGGGTCATTGCTTTTTTTATTCATCCCTGTATTCATGATAGCTAATGCAATGCCTGGCACATAGTCAAGTCTTTTTTTTTTTTTTAACATTTATTTATTTTTGACAGACAGAGACAGAGTATGAGTAGGGGAGGGGCAGAGAGAAAGGGAGACCCAGAATCAGAAGTAAGCTGTAATCTCTGAGCTGTCAGCACAGAGCTGGGTGGGGGGCTTGAATCCACCACCCGCGAGATCATGACCTGAGCTGAAGTCAGATGCTTAACTGACTGAGCCACTCAGGTGCCCCAGTAAAGTCTTTTTTTTTCCAAAAAGTTTTAATGTTTATTTATTTTAGAGACAGAGAGACAGAGCACAAGTGGGGAAGGGGCAGAGAGAGAGCCAGAGACAGAATCTGAAGCAGGCTGCAGGCTCTGAGCTGTCAGCACAGAGCCCGATGCGGGGCTCAAACCCACAAACCGTAAGATCATGACCTGAGCCAAAGTCGGACACTTAACCGACTGAGCCACCCAGACATCCTCCCAGTCAAGTCTTAATAAATATTTACTAAATTAAAATTATATAGTAGATAGGATAGGTAAGTAGAATAGAAAGGAGGTCATAATAGATGCCCAGGAAAATGTGGTAAGTTCAGGGAAGCAGGAGATATCATTAGTTGGGGAGATGAAGAAATGTTTCTTTGAGGAAGCACCGCTTGATATGGACCCTAGAAAACAGATAAGATTTGAATAGATTGGTTTGTATACATGGTGAAATCCAGATGTAAAGAGAAGTTGAAAGAAGCAACAGGGCAGGTGCACCACATGTCATCGTATAGACATGTGTAGGTAATAGTGTAGACATTGAGGAGCTATGGGAGCAGAGCCTGGAGATTACTGGGGTCTTGAATGCCAGGCTGAGGGGTGTGTATGTGGACTAGAACCACGAGGGATAATTAAAGGTGGTTTGAAAGGGGGATTGCTATGATTCATACTGTGCTTTAGCAGGATGAATTTTACAGTGGTCATAAAATGAATTAGAAAAATTCTAGAAACTGGGAGGACAGATTATTGAATAGTGTGAGGCAGTGAGTACCTGAACCAGGACACTAGCCTTATGAGCAAAGAAAGGAGTGGATTTCCGATAAAGAAGTGGAATCTGTTGGAGTTGGTCGCTAATAGGAGTTGAAAGTGAGGGGAAAGGAAGAGGTAGGATGACTGAGGGTTTGAAGATGGGTGAGTAAATATGGTAGCCAGTGAGGAATATTGAGAGCAGGGATTTAGGGAAAGATGTGAAATCCTGAGGTATTTTCCAGAATCCATTCTATACAAGGAGTTTATTCAATTTTGATTCTTCTTGGAGCTCTCTCTGCAACTTCTATGAGCTCTGGAGCAACGTCACTCCGTCGCAGACTACAAGCGGGGTATTAAGGACACAGCTGAAGGATTGCTGCCAAATTTGCAGAATTCCCTTCCTGTCTTAGGTGACAGCTGGGTTTCCACTTTTCAATGGCACTATAGTCCCAAGTACAGTAGGACCATAAATATGCTTCAGCTTCGCTGAGAAAGCCTTCATTTGTCTGCGTGGTTCTGAGTTTCTGCAGCCCTGAGAATTTCTTCACTTATATGCATTTTGTTTAATACGCTTACCATTTTTGACAGTGTCAGTTTTATTTTGCAGTTAGTAATGATTTAATTCTTATACTGCTGTCTCAAAGGGGTCCATGTCCTTGATTTGCAGTGCTTCCAGGGTGAAGCATCTTAGCCTGTGGATTCTTCATGTTGCTGCATCACCCTTGGCACCCTTGATCCGTGTTTATAGTGGCCCTGCAGAAGTTATTTGTGTCCCAAGGATTTCATTTAGAAGTTGTGGGGTTGATCTTTGTCATACAGTTTACATTGCTGTTGACAGTAGAAGTCAATTGGCTAATGGATAATTCATAATTCAGCCCCACCCATGATTCATATCAAAATAGTGTCTCATAGCCTTTTGTGAAAGTAGTCAGAATGCATTCTGCTTTCTGAATCCTACCTCTTTAAACATGCATCTGTGAAAATTACACCCTAAAAGCAGTATTTCTTAAAGCTTATTTGACCATAGAACCCTTGAAAAGTTGTGCAAAACCCCGAGGTGGCCATGAAACATAATCATACTCAGATTGAAGCTAAAAATAAAAAAAATAGTCTCATAGATAAGTCAGTTGTAAGAAGTAGTCAACATTTGATTCGTTTTTTAAAACTTTGTGACAGAATGATATAAATGTGAGAAGTCATCTATTTTATTACTAATAAAATAACACATTCATTTATTTAAAATATAAAACAAGATCCATAACTTAAACCAGTGATTCTCAATCAGACCGCAAATACTAATGAGAGGGTATTTGCTGTCTGTAGATAGATGTTCAATCACACATCATCTCCTTCTGCATCAGCCCATCATTTGTGTAACTTTCCTGAATGTGGCACAGCATTTATTGATAATAAGATACTAAAACGTAATCATCAGAACAACTCAGGACAACTGTATAAATGTGTTTGGTATTCTTCTTCTATATGAAAACTAGGTATCCTCTAGTATCTATATTGGATTGTGTATAGTGAAGGTTTTTCAGAGAAATTGACTCAATAGGATACACATATATATGAGAAGAAGTTTATTACAGAAATTAGCTTACTGGATTATGGAGGCATAGAATTTCCACAGTCTGCCCACTGCCTGAAAGCTGGACAAGTAGGAAAGCCGGTGGTGTAATTCAGAGTCTGAAGGCCTGAGAATTGGGCAACCCGTAGTCTAAGTCTGTTATGGGTTCGAATCCAAAAGCCTGGGAACCAAGAACTTCAATGGAGAGCAGGTGGGCAGAAGAAGGTAGATGTTTCAACTTAAGTAGAAAGGATGAATTTGTCCTTCCTGTGCCTCTTTTTTCTATTCAGGCCCTCGATAATTTAAATGATGCCAACCTGCATTGGTGAAGATCTTCTTTGTTCAGTTCATTGATTCAAATGCTAATCTCTTCTAGAGCCAACTTTACAGACATATCCAAGAATAATGTTTTACCAGCTATTCGAGCATTCCTTAGCTTAGTCAAGCTGACACTTAAAATTGACCATCACAGATGGCATTGAACACCTAGTGTCATGCCCTACAGAACACTCAAGATTCCCCAAGATTTCCTGTCAAAGGATTTGTATTGTCGAAACACTCCTTTTTCTCTTAAGTCAACCAGAATGCAAAACTTAGACTCTTCTCCTGTTTCCATAGGACAGCCACTCCAGGTATGCTATGATTTCTAGGAAGAAGACTTGGAGGGTTTTAGGGGAGGGTCTCATTGCCATTCATATGGCCTTTACCATGTAGCTGATGTTCTTCCCCACCCTGATGACTTCATTCCTCCTTTTGCATTCCTTATCAAGATAAGTAAGTCTTTACCGTCTCTCACTTTGCACGTCTCACTTTATCAAGAAGTTTTCCTGAGGAACTGTGAGCCCTCTGGGGAGCCTGGGTGGCGTAGTCCGTTGGGCATCCGACTTCGGCTCAGGTCATGATCTCACAGTCCGTGAGTTTGAGCCCTGCATCAAGCCCTGTGCTGTCAGTTCAGAGCCTGGAGCCTGCTTAGGATTCTGTGTCTCCCTCTCTGCCCCTCCCCCACTCACGCTCTGTCTTTCTCTATCAAAAAATGAATAAATGTTAAAAAAAATTAAAAAAAAGAACTATGAGCTCTCTCAAAGAATTTCTAATGAGTAAAATGATTTCCAAAATGAATTTTAGAAGAAAGAAGTAACAATATCAACTGTTTTAATCTTGATAAATCTACCAATCTGTCATGATCTAATTGCACCCCAAGGAACATAGTGTGGGAACCACTATATCTGTCTTTGTTTAATGTTCTAATAAGTTTTAGACATTGTCTTAAAAATGCCACTCTGTAAGAGAAAAATAGCTTATAAATTGGCAAGTCTACTATGTTGTTTTCTGTTATTTTTACTTTTATGTAATTTCAAACTTAAGGGAAAGTTGTAAGTCTAGTAGAAAAAACTTCCATATACATTCTACCCAAATTCTCCAGCTGCTTATGTTTTGCCACATTTACTTTATCATTTTTTTCTTCCATATATAATACATGTAAGTAATATGTGTATACTATTTTTCTGAACCACTTAATAAGTTGGAAATATTTTTACTAAATTTTTCAGTGAATGTTTTCTAACTGGGATATTCTTTTATATAATTTGAATACATTTGTCCAGGATTATGATACAATGCTATTACCTAATAGTCCATAGTTCAATTTAGTCTATTGTCCCATTAATGTTCTTCATAGCTATTTTTTCCTCTGATCAAGGGTCTGATCCAGAATTATATAATGAATATGCTTGTCATGTGTCTTTAGTTTTCTTTAAATCTGGAATAGTTTCTCTGTTTCTTTATCTATCTGTACATGTATTTTGAGAGTACAGGCTAATTATTTTGTCAAATTTTTGAGGAGACTCAAAGTAGGCATTTTGGACAGAACCACAGATATCAATGATGAGACCTTGTTTGGGCTTCCAAACAACAGTCAGTTCTTCACTTTTCCTACACCAGGTGGATATCCTACAACCCAATTCAATTCTGATGCTAACTGCTAGTAGTTAGCACTAACTACCACTTGTAACTAACTGCTGACACTATACTACTACTAGTTAGCACAGACCCCACAGTCTAAAGACTCAATCCCACTAGATTGTCCACAGTTCCCAGTTCAGATACCAGCCACAAACAGGGTCCCCAAGCTACCCACATTTATGCCAACCTACAAATTAGGTGATTCCTCTTTCAGGTTCAATAATTTGCTGGAATGATTCACATAACTCAAGGAAGCACTATATTTACAATTATAGTTTTATTTTAATGTATACAATTCAGGAACAACTAAATGGAAGAGATGCATTAGGGCAAAGAATAGGAGGTGGGGGAACAGAAATTCCATTCCTTTTCCAGGAGGTGCACCACAATCCTAGCACATAGATATCTTTACCAACCTGGACACTCCTCCAAACCTCATTGTTTTGAGGTTTTTTTAAATCAAAGTTTCATTATGTAGGCATGACTGATTAAATCCATTGGCCATTAGATTGAATTCAATCTCCAGCTCCCTCTCCCTTCTCTGGAGGTCAGGGGTGGGGCTCAGAGTTCTAACCCTATAATAAGTTGATTGATTTTTCTGTAGCCAGTCCCCATCTGGAAGCTCTCTGGGGCCCACTCACTTATGACTCATCTCATTAGCATGAACACAGGTACAGTTGAAAGGGGCTTGTGTTGACTATCAAAAGACTTTCCTGTTACTCAGGGAATTACAGGGATTTTAGGAGCTCTGTGCCGGAACCTGGGACAAAGGCTAAATATATATTTTATTAAATACCCACAGTCTTCTCAACATATGTTACCAGGAAGCATGTGATTTTGATTTATCCCAGTGTTGATGTTAATTTTGAAAACTTGGTTAGTGGTGTCTACTAGGTTTCTCCACTATAAAGGAACAGTTTTTCTATTGTAATTACTAAATCTTATGATGAGGTACCTTGATGTTGTGTAAATATTCTATTCTTCATGAACCTACATTTGGTAATTTTAGTATCAATTGATTCGCTAACTCCATCATAACTTCTATATTTTTTACTTCTCATGTAACGAAGAGTTTGCCTTCTTTATTCATACATTCCTTTATTTATTTCACTATGGACTCACAGATTTTTGTTTTGTTTAATGAGTTATGATCTGTTATTATCTTTATTTATTCAAATTCTCAAATTATATCCAATTCGCCAGGCTCTGTGTCTTTTTGTTATGTTGCCATCACTCTGGGTTTTCTTGCTTTCTTGTGGGCTGAAAGTTCTAATTGGCTTAACAATATGTTCCAGGCTTATCTTACACTTTCCCTGTCCTAGCCCTAGAATCATTCATTTCCCAAGGAACTCTGGTTCCTTTCATTGGAGGAAATAACCAAGATAGAAACCAAGATGTGAGCACTAGATGTGTTCATTACTTCTGGTATGTGTTTGTTGCTACCAGTATGTCAGTAGACAGAGCTAGGAAAAAAATATGTAGATATACAACACATGCCTATATTTTATTTATTTTTATATCAAAGAATTCTTAGTGATACCTTCAACACCTCAAGGTGCATTTTGTTTCTCTTCCTCCTTTTTCTATTGGGTGTTTCCTTCTCAAAAAATGAAGACCCAGGCTTCCTTATCTTTGCATATTTATGCATGTTCAAACCAAGTCCCAAGCTCTTTACTCCTTTCTGTAGAATCTGGTGTCTCTCCCTTTAGGCTGAACAATTTCCATTAGCACTTCTTACAGTAAAGGTCTGGTGGTGACAAATTGTCTCAGTTTTAGTTTATCTGAAAATGCCTTTATTTTGCCTGTATTCTTGAAAGATATTTTCACTGGATAGACAATACTCAGTTAATAATTATTTTTCTTTCAACATTTTAACAGAGTTTTCCCATATTTTTGGTCTTCACTTTTCTCATGAGAAGTCAGCTATCCTTTGTATTTTCATCTTATGTTTCTTATGTATCATTTTCATAATATGTGTGTAAGTTTAAGATTTTCACTAACTTTGGAGAAATTTTGGTCTATGTCTTTAAGTATTTTTCCACTCCATCCTCTTTCTTCTCTTTGGGACTCCAATGATATATATGCTGGACCACTTGATGATGTCCCAGAAAACACCAAGGCTCTGTTAACTTTCTATAGGTTTTTCCCCTCTCAGTCCTTCTGATTGAGTACTTTCTGTTGATTTGTCTTCAGGTTCACTGACCCTTTCTTATTTTGTTCTTCATCTGCTATTAAATGCATTGATGAACTTTTCATTTTAGACATTGTAGTTTTCAGCTCTAGAGTTTCCATTTGTTGTTTTTTTAAGTGTTTTTTTTATAGTTTCCCATCTGTTCATTATTACCATGTTTTCCTTTAAGTCCTTAAGTACATTTATAATAGAAGCTTTTAAGTCCTTGTCTGTTAATTCTAACATCTGAATCATTTTTGAGTCATTTTCTATTGACTACTTTTTCTCCTCCTCACTATGGGTTGCAATTGCAAGTTTTCTTCACATGTGTTGCAATTTTTTATTGTATGCTGGATATTGTGGATGTTTTCTTGCAGGGCATTTGGATCATATCATCCTTCTTTAAAAGAGGGCTGATATTTGTTCTTGTTGGTGGTGAAATTACAAATGATCTTTTTGGTCCTGCCAGACTTGGTGTTATTGTTAAGGTAGATCTATTTTTGTTTTGAATACTGTCTTAAGGAATACTCCTCCCTTCCCCCCACCCCTTCCCAAATCAAGGGTATGGTCCTTACTCCTAAGGAGTAGCCTTTCTGTGTCTCAGCTGAATGCCTGAGGTGCTTAGTGAGGTCTCTCCTCTGGTTGAGCTGGAGCTCCAGCGCCTCCAAATATTTACCTAATTGGTATCACCATTCTGCTTTCAGCCTTCAACACATAATTTTAGCTAGTTCTCTTAGAGCCTTGCTCTATACATGTCTGAAGTGAATAGCCACTCAGTCTTTTGCCACTCCTTTTACCCCTTCCCCTAATTCCCCAACATAGCTCTCTTATTAGGTACTTTGCCTTGCAAATTTTAGCCACTTTAGAAGCCCTGAATTCCTTTCAGTTCCATTTGGAACTGTTACTGCACTGGTGTACCACCTACCTTCTTGCCAGCAGGAAAATGCCCCCGGAAAAAAGCCAGAGTATTGCCTGGTTGTCATGTGTATTCCCCATTTTCATGGTCTGTAGTTTAGCTGTCTTATGTATTTGTCTAGTCTTATATTTTTCAGTAGGAGGGCATGTCTGGTACCAGTTGCTTTATTTTAGCAAGTGGATATCCAAGGCTTATTTTTTTTTTTACACTGTTCTCATAAACAGTCAAAGGAATAATCATGATAATAGTACCGCTCCATTTTTTTCTTTGGTGTTGGCCGGAGCTAGAGCAGTTAAAAGTTCTCTTTGTGTATTGCCTTTGCCCTGAGTGCATTGTTAGGAAAATTCTTTGAGATGACCAAATTCACCTAAGGTGAATTTGAAGCATACATTATTCCCACCTCCTTCAATGAAATGAAATTTAGGCTGCTGTTGATTTTAAGCTCTTAGTATGCCCCCAAAGCTGTGAAAGTCCTATTGTCAGTCTGTCAAACTCTATTGCTTTGATTAGATAGTTGAGTTTGGTTCTCTTCTTTATCAATTGGTCTTGTAATTTAAATATTCATTAACAAAAATTGCTGAGGATGCATTTTATTCATATTTTGATTATTAGCTTGTAGAATAACCCACTACATAAGTTAATAATTTTTTACCTCTTTAATTCATCAATATCAGTATCCTGTCTGCCTTTTTAGATACATTCCAATATAGTATGTTATTTAAGAAAGATTTTTTAAAAATATTCAGCCAAAGTTTTCCCTGTGTCTCAGTATAACTTTGAGCATGTTTGCAAAAAAAAGGCAAAAATGCAGTACTGTTTATTTATAATCTAAAATATTTATGCTGATTTTCCACTATTTTATAACTTCTGTCTTGAAATTGTCTTTAATGCCAAGTTCGACTTTCTTGGGAAATTTGGCCTCATTTCTGACCCCAGTTGATGGAATCTAGTGTAATCATTTACTTCATTCACAGCTTTGGCTTTACATGACTTGACTAATTAAAAAAATAAATAAATGACTTTCAAAGATGAGGATTTTCCATTGTGGCTATTCCATGTTCTCTGAAGGGAATTCCAAAAACAGAGCTTTTAGAGCAATGTTGCTATAATTAGGTTGAGCATGTAACTTCCCAAGACTATTGCTTTGAGGGGAACAACACTCATTCTGGTATGTTTGTTTCCATTCTAATCTTATCTCATATAGTAGTATCTGTCCATTTCACCTAGTGTGTTTTCCCCCTCACTTACAAGGTTTGTTTTAAACTATAATAACCTAAAAATGATCACATTTGATAACGGTGATATTATTTGTTAATTAATTCCTTCATTTATTTACCAAATGCTTTGGACTTCTTTTGCTAGTGTTGGGAATACAGTGACAAACCCCCCCCCCCCAAAAAAAATCCCCTCATACAGTTTATAGCCTAACTTTAATCTTCCCAATCTAAAGTTCAACAAAAATAGCCTGTACCCTTCTTTAATTGACCCACATTTAGAACTTTTACGCCTCTCAGAAGTCCTTTGTGGTTATTGGATGTGTATGATATAATTTGTAAGAAGAAAAAAAATACAAAGATTAAGGAGTTGTTTACAGTCTGATTGAGGCCATACAGCTTGTTTTACGTACACGTACACATGAAAATATTTAAAATTCCTATGAACACCTGAGATAGAAGACAGAATACTGAGGTAATATATAAACAACCATTATATGGGAAGTAAAGTCAATATTAAGCTGGTCACTTTGGAGTTGGTAGGTTTTATAGGAAAAATTTCAGAGCAGAGATGCTTTTCTTTAGGATGGCACAGAAGAATCAGATAGCGAGATGGGAACAGGCAAATTGTATTACAGAGGTGGAGAGTTGCCGCTTTTTTGTGAGTCTAAGGAATGCTATCTAAATCAGTTAATATTTTGAATTTCCATTATTTCTGAACATTTGTTTGAGTATGTATTTTTTTGGTTTTCATAAACACTAGCTACTAAAAAATATAAATTTATCTTTGTCAAAGATGATATGTACTTAGATGATTTGATGTCTTTCCCAATGATAAAATTGTCATTCAGAGCAACAAGGTAAGTTGAAGGTTAGATTTTTCTAATCTTATAAATCAGAAAAATCAAATCTGTCCTTGAACAGGTCAGTCATTAAATTGAATTTCTTTTTTTTTACTAGGATCCTCGGTTCAATGCAGAAGTTGACCAAATTACAGGCTACAGGACACAAAGTATTCTTTGTATGCCGATTAAGAATCATAGGGAAGAGGTAAGCCAATTTTCCATTTTGTAAAAGGTCATTTGGAAACACTTTTCTTTTTGAAAAAAACTTTTACTTTGCATGTTTATGAAATAATACTGTAGTGACAAGTTAATTACGAAGAGCTTAAATATTCTCCTAGATTTTTTTTTATTTAGACTTTAGATAGGGCTGAATCTTGATAGAGACTTTACCTTGACTTAGAAATAGATTTCAGACTTTTTATTTCCTTACCTCACTACCCCACCACCACCCTAGGACCTTATTCTCTTTTACGATACATAATTGTGATTGTGGTTAGAATCAATTTATTTCATATTATATTGGAAGCATCTGAATAATGTTCATTTCATAAATGGTTATCCAATTGTAATGGTCATCAGCTGATTTTGTGGGGAGGCATTCAAAATGAGGTTTTGAAAACATGAAAATTGTAGCTAATTCCAAGTACATTTCATTGTGAAATTATAACAAGCAAATGAAATGTTTTGGTTTATATTTCATCTGACTAGAAGGTTTGGATTCTGTTAGCACTAAATTCCCTCTTCACCCATACTTATTTGAAAAAAAAAAGTTAATAAATTAACAGTCAAATTGTATGTTTCAGTTAAACGTTTTCAGTCCTGACTGCACATCACAATCAACTGAGGAACTCTAAAATACTACCAACTAAATCTGACTCTCTGAGGGCAGTGTGTAGACACTGATATGTTTTTAAAGCTCTCCAGATAATTCTAAAGTGTAGCCAGGGTTGAAAATCACTACTGGAAGTGAAAACAAATAGATTGGAAGCACCCACACTGGGGCATCTTAACCTTGGCTGCACATTAGAATCACTTGGGAAATATTGAGAAACTTTAATGCCCAGGCTTCACCAGAAATCAGTCTCTGGAGTTGGGGCCCAAGCATCAGTATTTTGACATTCCCAGGTGATTACAGTATGCTGCTAGGTTTGAGAACCACTACCAAGGATACTAAAAACACTTCGATGCTGCTGCTTGATATATATTCCAATTATGACATCTTTCCTTTCTCTCCTCCATCCGGTCCTTTACCTAGTTCCATTGATTTTCACTGTTGGAATTTTTCTCACTTCAGTTCCTTTCCTTTCACACCTATTGCCATAATTCAGATATTGAAGCAGTGCTTGAACTTTTAAAATATTCTCATAAGAGGCTTCTGCACTTGCATTCAGTTTCCCTTCAGTCCTCCCTGCTATATGCCCTGGGAATTTTCCTAAAACACAGCATTCTAAACCAGTGCTTCTAAGACATGAATGTGCATATGAATCACATAGGGATTTTGGTTAAAATGCAGTTTCTGAATTCTGTAGGCCTAGGTGGGACCTGAGGTTCTTTTCTAACAAGCACCAAGTTGATGCAGACACCCCAAGTCTGCAGATCACAATTTGACTAACAGGATCCTAAAGAAGTTATTTTCTTTTTTTTTTTTTTAATTTTTTTTTTTTCAACGTTTATTTATTTTTGGGACAGAGAGAGACAGAGCATGAACGGGCGAGGGGCAGAGAGAGAGGGAGACACAGAATCGGAAACAGGCTCCAGGCTCTGAGCCATCAGCCCAGAGCCCGACGTGGGGCTCGAACTCACGGACCGCGAGATCGTGACCTGGCTGAAGTCGGACGCTTAACCGACTGCGCCACCCAGGCGCCCCAAGAAGTTATTTTCTAGTAGTCTAAAATAAGTTCTCAGTGTCTTAGAGTTGCTACCTGGGTTTTTAAAGGGGACAGTTAGAGCCAAAGTCACTAAAAGTACTTGCAGTTAAACCATGAATAAAATTAATTAATTAACTACTCAGTTGATTAATTAATTAGTTAGTTAATTAATTGGTTAATTATGTGGGCGAATAAATAAAATGGAAAATGCATGGACTAATGATGGGTTGCCAGATATAGCAGCTAAGAAGTATGTCCCTTGCAATATTTGTGACGTAGTTAAACTAAAAATTACTTGTCGCTCATCTGAAATTAAATTTGACTAGCTTTCCTGTATTTTATCTGATAGCCGTAGTTATAAACCAAGAGCTAGGATTCTGTGCACTTGAGAAGACTGTATTCAGCTTCCAGTTAGATAAATATATGGGAAAATTGTGATCCAGTAAACAACTTTGTACTGGCCAAAGACTCAGCCTGAATCATTCTCTGATTAACTTATCTTTCTAAATAGTGTGAACAATCTCACCAACATTGGGGATTGGGGGAACCCATGAGAATGTGCAACAAAACCACCAGGGCAGAGTGAGTGGGACCACAGGATACATGTGTTTCTCTCTTTATGACTACCTGTGAAGATGACTTACATTAAAACAAGCAAAAGGCTGTATTGAGGTATAATTTAACACAATAAAATTCGTCCATTTTAAGTGTATGGCTTGATGAGTTTTGGCAAATGTGTATACAGACATGTAATCATCACTGCAATCCAGATACAGAACATTTCTTTCACCTCAGATATTTCCCTGTACTCCTTGCAGTTGATCCCATCCCCTTCCCTCCCTCAACCGCTAACCCCTAACAATCACTAGTCTGTTTCTTGTCACTATTGTCTTTGCCTTTTCTTAGAATGTCATATAAATGGATTCCTACAGTATATAGTCTTGTGTGCCTGGCTTCTTTCACTTAGTATAATGTTCGTGAGATTCATCCACGATACTTGTTGTTGCAAGTATCAGTAATTTGTTCCATTTTATTTTATTTTATTTTATTTTATTTTATTTTATTTTTTTAATGTTTATTCATGTGTTTTGAGACAGAGTGTGAGTCGGGGAGGGGCAGGGAGAGAGGGAGAGGGAATCCCCAGCAGGCTTTGTACTCTGTCAGCACCAAGGCTGACTGTGAGATCATGACCTGAGCCAAAGTCAAGAGTCCTGTGCTCAACTGACTGAGCCATCAAGGCATCCCAATTCCTTTTTATTGATGAGTGATTTATTCCATGGCGTGAATATACTAGTTTGATTATTCATTCATTGGTTGATAGACACTTGAATTGTTTCCAGTTTTATGAAAAAAGCCACTATTATGAAAGAAGCCACTGTGAGTGTTTGCATACAGGTCTTTGTGTGGACATAATGCTTTCATTTCTCTTTGGTAAATATATAGGAGGGGACTTGCTAGGTCATATGGTAGGTGTATGTTTAATTTTATAAGAAACTTCCAGACTCTTTCCCAAAGTGGCTGTACCACATGTGTTCTTACCAACAACATAAGAGTTCTAGCTGCTTCACCTCCTTGGCAACATGTGGTATTACCAGTTTTTAAAACTTAAGCTGTTTTAGTAAGGATGATTTGAATTTGATTACGTGAATATATATATATTATATATATATATGAATATACATATATATATGAATACATATATATAACCCCACTCTCAACTAGGGCTGTCTGCTTACTTCCAGATCTGATTAAAGTGGGTCCAGCTACAGGTCCCAGATTGTGATTGTCCAGAGCTCTCCCTCAGATTCCTGCTAGGTTCCTGAGCAACCTTAGTCGGCCTGCCTCCATGTCCCTTCATCCTCTCCTGCTGTCTCTGCTTTACCCTGTAATGACTAGATAGGAAGCCAGGGCTCTTCACTGGTCTTCACAAAAGTTCACTCACACCAAGCATTTCATGGAACAAAGAAACCTTCAGTAACTTCACTAGAGACTTAGTAACATTATCGAAAGGAGGGTTTCCAAGCACAGATTTTATTTTTTTTTATTTTTTTTTTTATTTTTTTTTCAACGTTTATTTATTTTTGGGACAGAGAGAGACAGAGCATGAACGGGGGAGGGGCAGAGAGAGAGGGAGACACAGAATCGGAAACAGGCTCCAGGCTCTGAGCCATCAGCCCAGAGCCTGACGCGGGGCTCGAACTCCCGGACCGCGAGATCGTGACCTGGCTGAAGTCGGACGCTCAACCGACTGCGCCACCCAGGCGCCCACCAAGCACAGATTTTAAAAGGTCTTGCTGACTGTCCCCACTCTCTACCTTCTCCCACCTGCTCCCTCTCTCCCATACTGGCACCATGCAATTCAAAATTATTTCCTGTGAGAATCATTTCTTCAGAGAAAAGGGAATGAAGAGAAACAGAATAGAATCCTCTGCTATGCAAGAAAGAAAGAAAGAAAGAAAGAAAGAAAGAAAGAAAGAAAGAAAGAAA
>NW_024412376.1:66787660-66793676 GCF_014898765.1 Herpailurus yagouaroundi
AAAGAAAGAAAGAAAGAAAGAAAGAAAGAAAGAAAGAAAGAAAGAAAAAGAAATTTGGCTGACAGAACCAAGTACAGTAAGAAGATGCAGTATATGACTTTCAGAATTATCTTCAAATTTATAGCTATGTAGACAAACTCAGGGCAATGTTACTTTTGTGTACATAAAGAAGTACTCTTTTTTCACAAAGTTTTTGAAGTTAAGGTGGAAGGCACAAGTAAAGCTTTGGAGTAATTGCCTTTTTTTTTTTTTAAGTTTAGTTACTTTGAGAGAAAGAGCTCAAGAATGCACCCATGTGAGTGGGGGAGGGGCAGAGAGAGAGGGAGAGAGAGAATCCCAAGCAGACTGCATGCTGCCAGCACAGAGCCTCAAGCAGGGCTCAATCTCATGAACCGTGAAATCGTGACGAGCAAAATCAAGAGTCGGTCCCTTATCCAACTGAGCCACCAAGGTGCTCCTGGGAGTAGTTGTTAAGACTGCTGGCTCTGGGCTTGAATCCCATTACCATTCACTTGATAAGTACCCAGGTTGCAATTAGTTAATCCCTTTATTTTTCGGTTTTCTCATCTGCAAAATAGTGTTATAAAAGGACCTAACTCCTAGGGTTTCTGTGAAGAACAGATGGGTTCATGCATGCTAAGGGCTACAGGCACACTGAAAGTGATCAATAAATGTTATGTTTTAAAAGGAGACCTAGTGGGGCGCCTGGGTGGCGCAGTCGGTTAAGCGTCCGACTTCAGCCAGGTCACGATCTCGCGGTCCGTGAGTTCGAGCCCCGCGTCGGGCTCTGGGCTGATGGCTCAGAGCCTGGAGCCTGTTTCTGATTCTGTGTCTCCCTCTCTCTCTGCTCCTCCCCCGTTCATGCTCTGTCTCTCTCTGTCCCAAAAATAAATAAACGTTGAAAAAAAAAATTAAAAAAAAAAAAAAAAAAAAGGAGACCTAGAACTAACAACTTTTAAGAGAGATAAGGAATGATATAATTATATCAAGAGGTCATTAGCCACATGGTATAACCAACCAGCTAGGGCCAAGTGATAACCAGAGCAGTCCCTGCCTTAACTTGATCTGTTGCCCCCTAACTTTAAGCTTAAAAGAAAAATGCTTTTCACTGTTTGTGCTCATAAATAAGGTGAAATCAATTTGGTGTTTTCCCTTTTGTTAGTCCAACTGTAATGAGTAAGCCAATGCCAATTCCAACTAATTACCAGGGAACCTCAAATGAGGTGTGATTTTATAAACAGTCAGTAAATAGTTTATTTTACTGATTGTTCACAAAATGTCCTGGTACTTGTTAGTGACCAGTGTCTTAAGGCATAGACACTGACGCTGGAAAGCTGCTTGAATGGAGAAGCTGAATATTGAATACTAAAGTCTGAACTATAACATAATACAGAAAATTCAGGAAGAGTTTTATGATTCAGAAAAATATTTGATTTCCTTATTTGCCTCATCTTCCTTTGAAATATTTCAACTAATTAAAAATTTTCTGGAGTTCTTTTCATTAATGATGTAATCTTAATGTGTGATAGATAGAGCAATGCTTTTTTTAGAAATCAGGATCATAGATATTGCTAAACTTGTGTGACAGAAATTTTTGAAAAGAATTGTAGTGGGTAAGTTTTTGCAATCTTCCCCTGTCCTGCTCCCTTCTAAGAGAATGGGGTTAATGCACAAAGTGGCGGGGGCGGGGGGTGGTACTGAAGAAGCTTGAAGAGGCTAAAACAATTTATTTTGGAAAGGTCAAAGAGCTGTTAGCTAGAGAAAATAAATGAAGATGAGAAGAGGAAGGGTCAAGGGAGAAAAGATAGCCAGCCCAGGCTGTATATTAGAGTAGTTTGAGGACTGTGGGGTAGGAACTTGGAAATAACTGCCTATCCTGTGGAAACTGTTCTAAGGACCTGGCATATATTAATTCATTTAATCTTCCTAGCAGACATAAAAGGTGGTCATTATTTGTTCCTACTTAACAGATGAGAAAACAGCCATGGAACATTTAGGGAACTTATCCAAGGTCACATAACTAAAAACTGGCAAAGCTGAGATTCAAATCTAGGCAATGTGTAAGTGAAGTAAGTCAGACAGAAAAAGGCAAATACCAGATGATTTCACTTACATGTGGAATCTAGAAAGCAAAATTAAACAAACAAATCAGAGATAGAATCATAAATACAGAGAACAAACTGGTTGTCACCAGAGGGGAGGAAGGTGAAACAGGGGATTAGGAGGTTACAAACCTCCAGTTTGAAAATAAAAAAGACATGGAGGTGAAAAGTATGGCTTAGGGAATATAGTCAGCAATATTGTAATAACTTTGTATGGTGGCAGATGGACTACACTTCTGTGGTCAGCATTTCATAATGTATGTAATTGTCGAATCACTATGCTGTGCACCTGAAACTAATATAATATTGTAAGTCAGCTATGTTGTTGACTGTTCAACAACAACACAAATAGACAATCTGGCTATAGAGTAATAACATGGGAAAGAGCGTTTCTTAAAATTCTGCTGTGAGAATGGGGCATACCTGGGTGGCTCAGTCAGTTAAGCATCCGTGTCTTAGTTTCCGCTCAGGTCAGGATCTCACGGTTCCATGGGTTTGAGCCCTGCGTCAGGCTCTGCACTGGCAGGGTGGAGCCTGCTTGGGATTTTCTCTCTCTCCCCCCTCTCTCTGTCCCTCCCCTACTCACTCTGTCTCTTTCAAAATGAATAAACTTAAAAAAAATAATTCTGCTGTAAGTGATGACTGCATCCACTTTCTTCCACTGCAGTGAAAGGGCTAAGAGAGGGGGATGGGAGGTACACTGGTGTATTTAGTGTCACTCATGCAGAGGCAGGACTTGAGGGTGAAAACAAGGAGATCTGGCTGTATTCTGATGACTTTTAATGTCAAGTGTTTAAACCACTCTGCAGACAGACTCCAGGAGGAAATCTTCTCCAGGGATAAAAGAGTTACGGGAGCATGTTTCATATTAATCTGGGCCAGTGTGCTCCAGCGGAGAACCATGATGTTCACATGAAGCATAATGAGAAAAATTGCAGCAAACATATGAATTTTAAAGACTGCTGTCAGATTTCTTTCAGACGTACTGCAGGATTTTTTTGGACCTGGCACTTGGACCAGTTTTTATTTTTGTCGCTTGGCATTAGTCTTTTCTATGACCAGACAATTCTTTTATGTTTAGTAAAGAAGTGCAGGGGAAATTCAACTCTTTCTATCTCAGATGACCCATTTCTCAAATACTGCCCTCCCCTGAAGTATTGCTCGTTATGACATGGTAGAGATGAGTGTTCTTTTGTATTTATAGGCATTATGGAAGACATTGTTGTGAAATAATGCAAGTTCTTTGAAAATTTCTTACTGATCTGAGCTGGAGATTATATCCAATATTGTCTTTCAGGCTGGTCTGAAATACCTGTTTTCTCTGTCGACTGTAGTTACTAAATAGAAATCTAATTTGGAATCACAGATTTTTTTTCCTCCTTTATTTTTATTTTAGCATACTGATTTTATTTTAACACACTTGATGACGTACTTACTATTCTTCCACGCAAATATAAGTTATGAGAAGATACATGGTAACTTTTTTCCAGTGAGATCAAGGAACATTTTAGCTAACTATCTAAATTTATATCTTCTTTTAAAAAAAAACCTGAAAATTAAAAAAAAAACCTAATTTTATGAATGTTTTTATGAGATAAATACTTTGATGAATGAAAGAAATTTCATGCCTGCAGAAATCACAAAATAAAGCATTAATGGAATCAGATGTGTAATTCCTGCTGCAAACGTAAAGTTTTCTAGAATTTAGGTTCTATGATCTTATCTGCTTATTTTATTTTTTTATTTAAAAAAATTTTTTTAATCTTTATTTATTTTTGAGAGAGAGACAGCGTGTGAGCAGGGGAGGAGCAGAGATAGAGGGAGACACAGAATCTGAAGCAGGCTCCAGGCTCCGAGCTGTCAGCACAGATCCCGACGTGGGGCTCGAACCCATGAACTGTGAGATCATGACCTGAGCCAAAGTCAAACGCTCAATCAACTGAGCCACCCAGGCGCCCCCTTATCTGTTTATTTTAAAGTAATCTCATTTTTTTCCTCTGAATTATCTTGTTTGGACAAATAACTGTTGAATCCCTAAAATATGCAGAGCACTGGTCTAGGCAGTGAGGATATTTAAACAATGAAGCAAGGAAGGTACTTGCTGGAAATTTTTTTCAATTTCAAGATGTAGATCTTATAAACTAGACGTTAACTATCAGTACGCGGTAACAAGACAGGTGTTAAATGAGTTCAGTATTCAACTCACTAGGTCAAAGGAACGACTGAATTTTGAGACCTAGAGAAATTAAAGAGGAAAGAAGTAAGCTGTGGTCTCCTGCAGCAGATTCCTGCTGTTTATATCACAGCCTTACGAGAGAAGCACATACAAGCTTTACATGAGAGGGTGGAGGCAGGGGAGACGCTTGCCAGCCATCTCGTGCTTAGAGTGCCGACTGGGTCTTAAATTTGACAAGTAAGCTCGGAACAGATAAACATTATGGCTTTACGCATAATCCTTCAATTCTAAGTCAGGCTAGATGAAAATACAGCCACAAAAAAAAGCAGAGTTTAATTGCAGACTGTCCGTTGATCTAGATCTATTTTAGTCTTAAAGAATTGGCTAGTTTTGTGGCCTTTTTAAAAAACATATAAATTGTTTATTGCACTTGTTCCCCAGTGATACTCTTTCTCGTGGCCTTGTTTTTAGAAACAAAACAAAAGTTCTCCACAAAGTTTCCGTTTGTTCTGGACTTGATGTCATGATGGTGATGATCTTTTCTCATTGCTTTTCCATATTGCCTTTTAAATAATAAGCAAGTGTATTTTACAGAGAAGATGGCAAACACTTTCCTAAAGAAAAAAAACACTTGTTAAGAGCAGCAGATGAAAAACACGGTGCTAATAGGTTAAATTCCTGAGGCTACACTGCTTATCCAGGAGAAGAAGAAAGGGTGAATGAAAGCTTGAGACTGATAGGCTGTCTTTCCCCAAATCTCATTTTTAATGCTCAGAAAATCTGGTTCAGACTGAAGGCTATGTTTTATTCAATATGAAGTTTATCTTCATTAGTACTTTCAGGATACCCATTCCAGCACTTGTTCAAATGCATTACATTTTAATCTAATAGATCATTTACAAATTTAATTTTGAGATGTTTTACATAGGCCCTGAAATAATGACTAGTAGAGGTCTGGAACATGTTGCAGATAAGCATAAACAATTCCTTTGTATAATATCTAACCCAGAACTACATAATTAGGATTTTTAATTATTAAATAATTTTCAGTTTTTCATGTACTCTTAACAGATTAAGGTGGTCGTCAATAATATTGCTACTCTCCATAGATATATGTGCAGACATCTGTATTCATTTAGTAAAAGCTACGATTACGTAGGTAAAGTGCTTTTATAAATTGTTAAATACTCTATATTCTTTCTTATTATACCTCATCTAAAAATCTCTACTTATTTCACTTCTACCAGAGTGGAAGTGAATAATACAGGCTTAAGAAAGAAAATTTTTTTAATATTTTTTAATATTTAAGAAGATTTAAAAAACAAAGAGTGAGAGATAAAGATCTTTAAAAATTTTTGAACCATATTTTTCTATTTGCATCACTTCATGGTAGTGAAATAAAGTGAAAAGTAACCTGGATTTAGGATTCCAGATCTGTTTGATTATTACACATTATTTGATGGTCATAAGTACTGTATTCATGGTCTTTTTCAATGTAACAAATTGCCCTAAGCTGAGTGATTTTGAACAACACACATAGATTATGTCACAGTTTCTGTGGTTCAGGGATTGTGGAGCAGTTTAGCAGGCTGAGTGGTTCTGGCCCAGGTTCCCTGCAGGGGGCTGCACTCAGGATACAGGCAGAGGTGTTTGGCTCATGCTTGAGGATCCACTTCCCAGAGAGCTCACTCACATGCTTGCTTGTTGGCAGGAGGCCTCAGTTCCTCACCAAGTGGGG
>NW_024412376.1:66793776-66946525 GCF_014898765.1 Herpailurus yagouaroundi
AGAAGCCCGGGCATCAAGTCCAGCCCAGACTCGAGGGGAGAGGAATTATACTCCACGTCTTGAAGAGAGGTGTATTAAAGAATTTGAGGAGATGGAAACCACCGGAAGTACTAGATCTGCTTTAAGGCTTTTTCTCTTTCCTTAAAAATGGCCAGCTGATAAAAGAGGAACTTTGTTTGTCAGTTAAAATTATTTCTCACCCTTTCACGTACTAAACAATGACACGAATCACCAGAAGCAACATAGGCTGGGTTTAAACAAAGGTGGAGAGTTGGTGTGTATGGCTCAGTTGGCATGGGGGAAAGAGAAAAGAGGAAGCAGAAAACTTAAAAAAAGGAAGACTGAGGAGAAACGAGGAAGAGGTCTGCTTCTTCGGGCTGTGGCGAATGATTGAGGCATTAAGAGGCTTCTGAAATGTTATGTCACAAATGCTGGTCTATATGAGATCACTGTTTGCATGTAATGTAAATGTAATGTTCTGCTTCATAATATCCACAGGAAGTGCTCACTGGAATATCCTCGTTATCTCTCTGCACCATTGTTTTCTGCATCCGTTGATGAATCAAAAGCAGAGGGAATGTGTCTAGTCCTTTGGCACATTGTTTGCTTGAGTACAAACTGGAAGGAGGGAAGGGTGTGGAGACAAGGCTGTGTAGGCAGGCAGAGGCAAGATCATGAAGAGCCATCCAATGCCCTGCAGAGGGGGTGCTGATTTTTTTTTTTTTAAGGCGGGAAATATTTGCTATTACTTTAAGATCTGTATGGCCACAGCCTTAATGATGGACAGTTTCCTTGTTTAATATATAACCCAGAGCCACATAAGTTGACGCTTGATAGATCTTGATAAGTAAATAATTTCCGTATTTGTTCATGTACGGATAAAGTTATGTATCCAGAAGCAGGGAAGTTGGTAAGGAGGCTTTTGCAGTAGTCCAAGCTAGAAGTGGACCCAGGCTGAGGCAGAGGAAGCAAGAAGTGGATTTGTTGCACTTCTGTTTGAGAGACAGAGGGATTGATAAAATGGAGGAATAAGCAGAAGAATCTATAATACATTTAGGTTTTTTAGATAGGATGTAACAGAGGAGAGTTGTGATATTCCCTAAAGAAAAACATGTAACAGAAAATATTGGTTTGTGGGGATCAAAACGATGAGCTCTCTTTTTTGGGCTATGTTATTGTACTGTTGAATAGTTTCTTCTCTCTCCTTGAAACTCAAGGCTGCCTCCCCACCCCACTTTCGGCTGATGGCGTTGCTAAATATTTCAGTGAAAAAAGCAATTAGAAGCATACTTGTATAAGAGAACTTATTCTGTCTCCCTTTCCCGCCCCTGCATCTGAGTCCACATACTCTGTTTTCCCTTTTTCTTCTAGGGACAAACTGTGAAATAGCAAGGGTCAGTCTCACACGTGTGCACCAGATCTCTCTCCATGTCACCCACTCAAGGACAAATCTTGGCAGTTTCCCCCTTCCCAGTGGCCCATGCCCGGAATCACCAGATTTTCCCTCTCTACAAAACTGGTTTGTCAGCCTGCATATATGCTGTTATTTCCCCCATCTTAAAAGCAAAGCACCTACTGGACATCTCCTTTCAGAGACCACCTCATTCCTCTGATCAGTATCAGAGCAGGTCTTGGAAGGAGCTGCCCACAACCAGTTGCCATTTCCGTTTCCTCCCATTCTCTCCTGAACATACTCCATCCATGCCTTTGCCCGTCCCACTCTGTGAAAACTGTGCTTGGCAATGTCCTGTGACTTCCAGAGGGAGCCAGGGATCATTCCTCAGTCCCCACCTGGCTGTGCCTATCTGCAACATGTGACATGTGACTGGGTGACCAGTCATTCCTCCAGGACAGATTGTTTTCACCTACTTTCTGGGACCTCAGAATCCCTAGTTTTCCTCCTGCCTCTGACTGCCTCTCTGCCCCCTTGGCTGGTGCCTGCTTATCACACTGGTGCTGCTCAGCTCAGCCCTGGACCCTAGTCTCTGCTCTAACTACATGCACTCCAACAGTGATTTTGTCTACTCTCATGGCTTTAAAGTGGTTTTTTTTTTTTTCAACTTTTATTTATTTTTTTGGGGACAGAGACAGAGCATGAACGGGGGAGGGGCAGAGAGAGAGGGAGACACAGAATCGGAAACAGGCTCCAGGCTCTGAGCCATCAGCCCAGAGCCTGACGCGGGGCTCGAACCCACGGACCGCGAGATCGTGACCTGGCTGAAGTCGGACGCTTAACCGACTGCGCCACCCAGGCGCCCCTACTCTCATGGCTTTAAATACCATTTATATGCCAACCAAACAGATGCTGCAACTGTACTGTTTCTTCAGTTTAAATTCATATGTCCCGGTGCCTGGGTGGCTACGGCGGTTAAGCGTCCCACTCTTGGTTTTTCGTTTGGCTCAGGTCAAGATCTCACGGTTCGTGACTTCAAGTGCCCCATCAGGCTCTGCATTGACAGCGCAGAGCCTGCTTGAAATTCTGTCTCCCTTTCTCTCTGCCCCTTCCCCACTTGCTCTCTCTCTCAAAATAAGTAAGTAAACTTAAAAAACAATGAAATAAAGTCTTCTGTTCAACTGCTTACTTCTCTGCCTCTGCATGTCTAACAGGCATCTTGAACTTAACATATTGAACACCGAACTCGTGATCCCCCTTCCCACCAAACCTGCTCCATGATCATCCCCACCACACTTAACGACTTCTCTCATTCTGGCTAAATTCCTTGAAGCCATCTCTGCCCTCTTTCTTTCTCGCACAGTAGACATCTAACTCACCAGTAAACACTGTCGGTTTTCCTTCCATCACTGTTCTCCACCTGCACCTCCGTCACCCTGGTTCAAGGCACTTGATATGTAAGCCCCTGAGTTACTACTGTAACTCCTTAACTAGTGTCCCCGCCTCAAGCCTTTGAGTCCTTACACTCAATTCTGAACACAAACTTTATAAAACTTGTTAGAGCCCATTACTCCCCTCATCAGAACTGTCTCATACCACCTTATCCCAGAAGAAAAGTTCCACATGCCCTGTCTCCTGATGCTCCTCTTATCTCCTCTCCTGTTATTCGACTTCCCATCCTCTCCAACACACTGGCAGTCTTGCTGTGTCTCAGTAATCAGGTAAGCTGCAGCCCCAGAGCCTTTGCACATACTGTTCCCTCTGTCTGGAAGTGTCTCCCCTAGTTGTCCTCATGGTTCACTCTCTCATCTCCTTTGGGCTTTTACTCAAATGACATCTCAGTGAGACTTTCCTTGTCCATCCTTATTGAATTTAAACCATTACTTCCATCCCTGTTCTGTTTTCTTCATAATACTTAAGCACTTAATCACTATCTGACACACTACATATTAACTTACTGGTGTGTTTCTGTTTCTCCTCACTAAACTGTACGCTCCACCAGAGTAGGCTTCACAGAGGAGGTGATGTTTAAACTGTGTTTGTGGTATGCAGTAATCTGGTTTACCTAAGAACTTCTTTTGCAGAAGTTTTTCTCTGCGAGCTTGATGCATGGTATCCAAAACAGATTGACAAGTTAAGGGATGGCAAGTAGAAATTTAATCAAGGCTACGTGTTAAATGGCATTATGGCTGGGAGCTTCATGCTGCCTCTTAAGAGCTCAGTAATAATACTTTTTGTTGATATTACTATCTCTATTTTAATTTTATTTTTTTTATTTTTAAAAATTTACATCCAAGTTAGTTAGCATATAGTGCAACAATGATTTCAGGAGTAGATTCCTTCGTGCCCCTTACCCATTTAGCCCATCCCCCCTCCCACAACCCCTCCAGCAACCCTCAGTTTGTTCTCCATATTTATGAGTCTCTTCTGTTTTGTCCCCCTCCCTGTTTTTATATTCTTTTTGTTTCCCTTCCCTTATGTTCATCTGTTTTGTCTCTTAAAGTCCTCATATGAGTGAAGTCATATGATTTTTGTCTTTCTCTGACTGACCAGTTTCACTTGCCTAATACCCTCCAGTTCCATCCGCATAGTTGCAAATGGCAAGATTTCATTCTTTTTGATTGCCGAGTAATACTCCATTGTGTATATATACCACATCCTCTTTATCCATTCATCCATCAATTGACATTTGGGCTCTTTCCATACTTTGGCTATTGTTGATAGTGCTGCTATAAACATGGGGGTGCATGTGTCCCTTCGAAAAAGCACACCTGTATCCCTTGGATAAATGCCTAATAGTGCAATTGCTGGGTCGTAGGGTAGTTCTATTTTCAGTTTTTTGAGGAACCTCCATACTGTTTTCCAGAGTGGCTGCACCAGCTTACATTCCCACCAACAATGCAAAAGAGATCCTCTTTCTCCGCATCCTCGCCAACATCTGTTGTTGCCTGAGTTGTTAATGTTAGCCATTCTGACAGGTGTAAGGTAGTATCTCATTGTGGTTTTGATTTGTATTTCCCTGATGTACCATCTCCATTTTAGATGAGGAAAGGTGGACTTGGTCAAATACAGGAAATTTCCCAATATTACGTGTCTTCTCTGTGGCAGAACTGGAATATAGACCGACATCATCTTTATTCTAAGGCTGCATTTTTCTTACCATGAAGTAATTACCTTCTTTCATCTTTATTAATGGTTGTACCTGAAAAGCTACCACCCAGCTCTTTTCCTATTTTAGTTTTTGAAAATGCAAATTACAGACTGGGATAATATAATAATAAAAGGCAGAGTTGCAAACAATGATTCCAAATACTGTTAACTTCTTTGTATATTATCTGGCACAGCTGTGTGGGGGAGGGCATGTCTTTTTTTGCCAGCAGCACCTACAATTAGGAGTTTTGCTAGTGAGACAGATGTCTGCATATGAACTTTCATGTATGATTACCTTCGCAGGCTCATCTTCCATGTGAAGGAGAAAAAACACCTAGAGATAAAATTATGTTTTGGCTATGGTGACATAACAGGCTATATTCTCTATGTGAAGGATTCGTTGAATGTAAAAAAAAAAATAAAGATCATAAATATGCACATACATTCTTTTTGCCCTGGATCTGGATCTCTTAAGCTAAATGATATGGGTATCTAGCTTCTCATGGCCGGGAGCTGGTTAGCTGGGAGCTGGTACAGGTGAGAGCAGGGATGTGAATACTCAGTTCAGCTTTAACAAAGGAGATGGTCTCACAAAATCTTTGATGCCAGCTCTAGTTTGTAAATGAGATTCAGCCTATTTTGTGTTTTGATGCATGAAACTTGCTTTTTTTTTTTGCCACTTTTGCTGTGTTACTTCTCTTCTGTTTGTGTTTAGTGCACACTATGGGCACACCACTTTACTGTGTAATTATCAGGAAGGTTTATTAGTACAGCATCTTACCAGGCTGTAGAGACGTGGACCTCTTACAAGTGCAGGCAGTGGTGGAATAGACTTGACCCTGGTTTAACAGAGTCCAAATCCAACAACACCATCCAGAGGTAAGCCTGTGCTGTGCAGGCCAGCAGCTGGCAGATTGCAGGACACCACCCTGAAAATAAATCTTAGTTATCAAATAGATCCCAGGCTCTGAAGGCATTTTTGGCAATATCATGTATAAGGGTGGGCACAAAGAGTCGTAGATTTATTCTTACACAAAGTACAGTTATATAATATACATCAAATATATAGTATTTTTTGTTATTTTGGACTTAGTCCCAATTAGGCAGAGAGAGAGAGGTAGAGAGAGTTTGAAAGAGAGAGCTCTGAGTTTGTAGCAAAAATGATTTAGTCTTGAGTGCTGGCTTCTGATCAGCGATTCCTTGAGCAAGTTTCTTCACCTCTCTGTGCCTTAGGTGACTCATCTGTAAAGTTTCAACATGAAGTACAAACACAGAGGGTGGTTTTAAAGGTCCTAGTGAGACAAGGAATGTGACAGTGCCCACCACTGAGCTCTTCACCTAGTGAAGGTTCAGAAAAATGTCTGTTTCCTCCCTTTATGAAGGGTGGCCAGGCCAGACAAATGGGGGAATGGAAAGTTAAATAACGGTAAACACTGAACATACCCTGCCATGGGAAAGACGGCAGGCTCTTCTCTGCCATGTAACTTTCGTGTCTCTGGCAATTTTTAAAGGCATGTAAGGAGACTTTGCACAGTGGCGATGTGCTGCTCTGTCTCAGGATTGAGTCTCTGTATCCCAAGAGACAGAAAGGTCTAATAAGAAGGCAAAAGGTTCCTGTGATTCTAGATTTAAGACTTTTACCTCATTGCTTAAAGGCTAGTGAGGCAGAGAGTCTAGTATTTGGCAGGGGAGAGGGATTTTTGTGTAAAGGGATGAGAATAAACACTAGGATCAAGAATTATGCCCAGCATCCCCTTATCTGGAAGGAACCCAGTCTCGGGTTGGCACCACTCCCACTGGATGTTCCTAGGGCAGGACAGCTACTGACCCCCAGAGGCCAGATTTGTTCTGGCCCTATCTGGGGAACATCCATCCTGCCTAATAACACAGAGCAAGTGGTCAGAACCTCTGTCTGCTTCACCATTACCAAGACAGCTGGGAACTCGGTTCAAGGACCATCACTTTCATATACCATCAGCAATTATAAATTTACTTTTAAGGGGCACCTGGGTGGCTCAGTCTGTTGGGCGTCCGACTCTTGATTTTGGCTCAGGTCATCCCAAGGTCATGGGATCAAACCTTGCTCAGGCTCCATGCTAGCATGAAGCCTGCTTAAGATTCTCTCTCTCTCTCTCTCTCTCTCTCTCTCTCCCTGCCCCTGTCCCCAGCTCATACTTTCTCTCTACAATTAAAAAAATTACTTTAAGACTTTTGAAAACTGAGTTAAGTTTTATATACAGTGAAGTACACAGATCTTAGTGTACAATTTGATGAGTTTGACAAATGTGTATACAGCTGTGAAGCTAACACCCCAATTAAGATATCTCACAAACTATGGACAACACTGTGCTGATTTCTGTTACCATAGATTAATTCTGTTTTTTCTTGAAGAATCTACTTATTTTTGAGAGTGTATTATATATCCCTGAAATGCAGGACCTTTTTATGTTGCATAAGAGGTTCTTGGATATAAAGATATGACATAAGATTTATAATGGAAGTCAAAGCAACTTTTGATTTGTCTGCCATTTTGGATCTTTGTTTCTTAAAGTTGTAACTTTGAAATTGTTCCATTCCCTTTGGTGAAAATACACATTAACAAGATAAGCATATGTATGGGATTTGCAGGCAGCAAATTTCCAAAATCCTTGGTCTTCACGATCCCTTTGAAGAATAGTACTTAAGAACCTGTATTTTATATTAGTGCAGGTTTTGCTTTCCCTTTGGGGGGAGTAGTAGAAAGAACTAGGTTTGGGATCACACCTGCAGAGCATCTGGGTCTGCACATTCTTGGACTCCTATTTAACTTTTCCGAACATCAGCTACCTCTGTGATAAAAGGGGAATGATTGTGTCTACCTGAAAGAGTTGTGGCAAAGGTTAAATGAATTACCAGATACAAAGTGCCTGTCATATAGCAGGCCCTTCCTTCTCCCTTTTATAAATAGCAGACTCTTTAGGATTATGAATTTTTTTGGCTGGGGATAGATTTATTAACTGTATTAGAGATATTGGCCATTAATCATGCATTTCTCATGTCAGTTATCCTAAGGGCATTGCTGTTTATATCTTGTAACTTTCTCAAAGTTTCTTTTCAACTTGGCTGCCTCTTCCTAGCCTCTCGGGCCGTGAGAATAAAGTAAAAGCGTCCACTTCTCCTGTATTCATACTTGTGTTATCTGCGACCTTGGAAGATCCATAAACGTATTCTTGAGAGAAACAGTAGGTGTAGTGGTGCTTATACGTATAAATGGATAACATGGATCACAAACAAATAAAGTCAGTCTTGCTAGTCATTTAAAAAAAATCAAACCTTGATTCTCAAATGTATTAATAAAAGCCAAACAACAACAGAACGGTCACAATTCGCAAAATTACACATAGGCAACACAGGACAGCCAATAGATAATAAAAATTTTAAAGCTGTTCATTCTCTCTAGTAATCAGGAAGATGCAAATTAAAGCAACAGTGAAACACATTTGTATAGCTGTCAGATGGCCAAAAATTTAAAAGCCTGATAATACTAGGGGCTGGTTAGAATGTAAGGTTAACAAAAATTCTTAAGCATTGCTCATAAAGGTATAACTTCTGTAATCCCTCTGAAGATTTCAACAAAGAAACTCTTATGTATGTGCACAAGCAGACCCATATAGAGATGTTCACCATAGATGTTTTTTAGAATTCTAATAGCAAAAAATTGGAACAACCCAAACATCCATCATTTGGGGATTAGATGAATAAAATTTGGTATGGAATACAACCTTATATATAAAATGAATGAACTAGATCTATATATGAACTGATTGAAAAACAACATTGAATATAATAATAGGTTGCAAAATTATGCATTTCTTATTATTTTATTTGAGTAACCTTTTTGAAAGATGAAAGTACTAGGTCTTGTTATAGATTCATATATTTCTTAGGAATGCAATGTGAGGGGTTGACTCTGGGAAGGAAAGATGGGAGAAAGAAGAATGGCCCTAGAAGGAGAAAGTCTAATTTAATTTTCTTAGATTAATTCAAAAAAGGAAACATCCTCAAATAGTGACACCTTGTAGTTCTTTATTAGTGATTCTCTAAGTGTCTTTTATCTTTGGACCAGGAGCATGTGGCATCACCTGAGAGCTTCGAGAAATACAGATTCTCGAGCCCCAACCCAGATCTGCTAATCTGAACCTGTAGAGTGGGGTCCAGCAAGCTGTGTTTAACAAGCCCCACACTGCCACTGTTCTAGGTGACAGAGATATGGATGTTTATTATCTTATTCTCTGTGATTTTCTGTGTTTTTAAAATTAAGTGTTAAAACGAACAATCTTAAGCTTTTCTTTGCCACTCTCCCGGAGTCCTTCTAGGATCTAAGTTCCAGCTCCATAACTAAAGGATTATTAACAGCATAAACTTCTTACTGCCACATCAGTTCTCAGATGTGGAGAGATCACTTAATATCAAGCAAAAGGCAGAGAAAGAAAATGGGCAGATATAATTAACTATTATTCGAATGTGAATTGTTGAGTAAGTACATCACCCTAACAAGTATTTGATCCCTCTGACACTTTCCCATTATCGTCAACAGCAAATCTCCATCAAGCATTGAGTGCATTCGGGACAAAGCAAAGTACCAATGCTACAATAAGGCATAGATATAAATCATGTCCTTAGAAAACAATCTAGTTGGAGAGCCGGGATGAGAGGAGAGAAAACGAGGTTAAAAATGAGAATACCTCATTGTGAAATGTATGGCATACCCAGCTGCCACACAGAATTTCAGAAGGGTTTCAAGGGAAGCTTTCTGTAGACTCTGCCTCAGTAGAGAAAGGGGAAGGTAATATTTCAAGGAATGATGTGAACAAAGGTCATCACAGCGTTCTAATTCAAAGACCCATTTAAGTGATCTTATTTGAAGCTGAGGGTGTGGAATCCATCATCAGTTTTCATCCTTTAGATGGATGGAACATTACAATGTTTTGAGTAAAAAGGTGATTTGTATGTGCAGAGCAGTGTCCCAAGAAGATAAATTTGGCATGAGTGTCAAAGGTCGACTAAAGGCAGGAAAACAACTAGCAATGATATGTCAGGGCTCTCAAAGAGAGTGAGGATTTAGATGGTGAAGCACAAGATACAGTATGGAGTGAGGGAAAGTGAAAAAGGAATGGAGAATGATTCTAATGGAATGTGTTAGTTTCTTATTGCCTCTGTAAAAAAAAAAACTACCAGAAATTTAGTGGCTGAAAACAACACACAAGTGTATTATCATACGGTTTTGGATGTCTGAGTCTAAAACAGGTCTCACTGGGCTACCATCAAGGTGTCAGAGTATTGTGTTCCTGTGTGGAGTCTCTAGGGGAAGAATCTGTTCTCTTGCCTTTTCCAGCGTCTTCAAGCTGCTTACATCCCTTGGCCTGTGGCCCTTTCTTCTGTCTTCAAAACCTGCAGCCAAGCATCTTCAAATCTCTGACTCCCAACTCTTCTGCCTCCTGCTTTCCCTCATAAGGATGCTTGTGATTACAGTTGGAGGACCCACCCAGATGAGTCAGGATAATCTCTCCATCTCTAGATCCTTAAGTTAATTGCATCTGCAAAGTTCCTGTTTGCCATTTAAGGTAACATAATCACAGGTTCTGGGGATTAGAAGGAGAACATCTTTGGGGGACATTATTTTGCCTACCACATGGACTATGGCCATAATTTGATGATTGTCTAGGATTTGGATTGTCTAGGATTTCCTCTGTGAGAAAGCCCAGATTGGTCATACCAACTCTGTCACTTTCAGTTTGCTTACTTGTAAAACAGAAGGAGAAGGTGGTATATGGGTGAGATTCTCTTCCAAGCCTAATGCTCTAAGTAGAATGTCACCTCCATGAGGACATGGGTTTCTATCTGTCTTGTGCTCTGCTGGGTCTTCGTTGCCCAGAACAATCACTGATATATGAGAGACTCAGAGATTATTTTTTGAATAAAAATATTTTTTGTTGGATGAATGACTGAGTCAAGTAAATTTTTGAAAAGAACACTGGGGAGACTTCTCCACTGGCTCCTGTATGTATTAAATTCTCATTTTCTTGGTGAAATAAGGTTTTGGCTCAGGTTATACCTGGTCTAGGGGCCCTGTCATTATGATAGTGGCATTCCATGGATGGGAGAGAAGGATAGCTAAAAATTGTAGAGTTTGTTCCTTTCTTCCCTTGCATTTTTAGCTTCCATCCTGAGTGTCCCCTGGAATTGAGAATAAGGAAGTGTATTGAGATTGATGTATGGCCTCAGTAAGTGTCTGGGGCAGCTGCTAATTGAAGAAGAAATTGCTCACTGTGGCAATGATCAGTTGCCCCTGAATTGACCAGCTGTCACATTCCACACTGTTCACTCAGTGAGAGTCAAGTCTTGCCCTTTGCATTCCTAAAAGAACACTTGACCCTGTGAGGACATAATATCCATTTATGCTGTGCAAAGTGCCAGGAAAAAATAGAAAACAGAAGTTTCTTTGTGCTTCAAAAAAAAAAATAGCATAGAGTACTGCCATTTGAGGATCCAGGTAGCCAGCAGGTAGGCAGAGTGATTGGGCTTTCTGATGTGGAAACTAATACTTTTAAGGGGCTTTGCTTCTCAGATATGAGGTCTGACACACACTTGCCATAAAGGCGATCATTCGAAAATGACATTTAAAAAGCCTATGGTTAGCAGTTACTTGGCTTGAAGACAATGAGCTAATTTGTTTAAAGGGGCAGTAGATGACCGAAGAAGGAAATCAACACAAGGAGGGCAGAAGGTGCTAGTTTTGCTTAGGATCCTTGAAATTCAGAGAATTAAACTCTTTTTGGTCTTTTACTGAATTATGTGATCTTGGACAAATGCTACGCTTTTTCTCCTATTTTTACCTGTTTGTTTTTTTTTTTTTTTTAATCAGTGCTGTTTTTAAAATGTCATCCATCTGGGGATGGAGGCACATGTATGTATTAGATATATGTTCTTGGTCTAATAACTCTTTGAAGAACATGCCTGTGTTTTTAATACCAGTTATATTTAATTAATTGTCTCTTAAATTAACCTCAATATCTGAATCTGTAAAATTATTAGTAAGAGAAGTAATTGGTTACCAGAAAGGTTGAAAAATTCATCATTGGAAATCCTTATTCCATGACATTGCCTAAAAGTAAATATCTTGTTTAATATTAGAGGGAAAAAAAATTGTGGGTCAGGGGAATTCAATATAGTAAAGATCTGGTGTTGAGGGAATACAAAGTAGGCTTTAAAGCCTATAAACAAGATTTCTGGTCTGTTGGCCAGACTGTACAGATGCAGAAGAATACCCCTCCACAATTCTGCAAACAAGTAGAAGATAAAATTTTACCAAAAACAAGTTTACAAATTACAGATGCGCTCAAGAAAGGGAAAACCCACAGGTGTCAGACACAGAGGGGAACCCAAGATAAGAAACGTGAGCATGGAGTCCTGGCCAGATGGGCTCACGAGGATCTGAGATTCAGGATAGTGACGAATGTCCAGGGGTAGCATCCGCAGGCTATGGAATGCATACACTCTGCAGGAATAGCATGGAGGGGCAGGGAGGGGAAGCCTAGATGAGTGATGGTTTCATTCATGAAAATGGGCCTGGCAAACTCCACCAGCAGACAGGAGAAGCCTCAAGGAAGCTTGTCTCCTGCCTGCTGCTGTGAGAGAAAGAAGAGGCACCTGTGAACCATGAGAACATGAGCCTGTGCTCTACACAGGTATGGAGTTCACATTCACACTCCCAAGGCAGTGCCAAGACAAACAGGAAGTCACTGGGCACAGATGCTTCATGACTCAGGGAAGGTGGGACTCCTGTGGAAAACAGCCCTTGCTAAAGATGAACTCTCAGGCAAAGAGATGAAGGACTTAGTATTTATAAGAGAAGGAGGAGGAGGAGGAATAGACAGATTTGAAAAATGAATCTGATAGAAATTCCAGAATGGAAAATAGTTATTGAACCATGTGAACACTCTTGTGTTGGTTGAAAATTGTGAATAATGACTGATAGTATGGTTTCAAGGACACTGTTGTTTTAACTACCGAGAAAACTTTTCAGCCCATGGTTAGAAAAATGTTTATCATATAAACAGTTCTGAGTATCAAACGTGCGGATTGAAACTGAGGTTGAAATTGGCATATAAATTTTAATACAGGAAGAGCTGAAGGGATCATCTCCAAGTGCACCGAAGAAGCCTTGTTTGAAGTTCTCTTTTACTTAAATGAAGTTGCCGCAGGCACACTGGGAACAGGCCATGCTTTGATCCTGCTTCTCTGGTGGAGGTTGATGCTCACCGACCCACTTCGAAATATTTACCCCCTGCCCCTCCCAGCTCTCGCCTACCACCCCAGATCAGTCTGCAGATCACTGACCAGGCTGAGGGTTATCTGTAGCCTGCAGCCTTGGACCATAATGAGCTCATTAGCCCACACCGGCTTTGTTCTCATTCTCAAGAGACTCTAGTGATCTAAACTGACCAATGTTATCATTTTTACTGGTCTTGATTTCAGAAAATACATTATGCCACTGATTTGCCTCTTTTAAGACTAGGAAATTAACTGTTCTCTCACTGTCAATTTATGGTGACATCATGATCGACTAAGACGTTAATACAGTTTGGTGACCATTTAATAAACAACTAGCTTTTTGTGTCTTTCTATTTTTGAATGAGTGGGAACTTTACTTTCTACCTTGAGTACATTGCCTCACACAGCTCCACATGCATGTAGTGCATTACTACATCCTTTTTTATACTGCGTAATCATCTGAGAAGGTTTGCCTAAGACTCTTTGTATCTGTTTGTAAACTTCCCTTCCTTAAAATGAAGATTTAAAATTTAAGTCTTTCTTTTATAAAGCCGTTTACTAAAGACAAATGAAAACTCAGATGTTATCATGTCTGAGAAACTGCCTCTTTACCCATATTATGTGCCCCCTTCTGTACTCATAGCAGTCTGTGGGCATCTGTATCATTGAACTGATCACACCGTCCTATGTGCCTTAAGTGTATGTTTGTGCACCACCCGATCTTGACCCAGAGCTCCTTCAGAGTAGTCTTTCTCCCCACTGTTGTCTCTCCTCAGTACAGAGTAGACACCTCAGTAGTTGAAATAACCAGGCTGTACTGATCGCACTGTGTATTAGACCCCAGTGACCCTCAAGTGGCTCCTGTCAGTTACACTCAGGTGAACATGCTAATCTGCAATCCAGACATTTTTGACCATAGACATAAGTTTTTGTGTGCATTTAGTCATTGAGATTGGAGCATCTGAACATCTGTTAGCCATTTTCAAGAGCTAAAGGGTACACACAAAAAAAGGGAGAGTTGAACTAAAGACAACAAAAAGGTACAGGACAATTGGAGAATTCTGCTTTTTTTTTTTTTTTTTTTTAACATCCCTTTACTCTGTCATGGGTCATGGAGGAAGGGTGTTGAGAAGATCAGAAACCTACATCAAATAAAAATGCATTTCCCCTTCCTTGTTCTGCTCTCCTAGCCAAGAATTTTATATCGTTTTTTAGAGCTAAGGGACCAGAAGGAGCTGAGGAAAAAAGGGTGAGCCACACACACAAAACCAAGGGCTTTATTTTTCTAAAGTGTAACCATTTAGGGGAAAATAGCTGTTCCACTGATATTAAATCACACAAGGAAGGAGAAAGTAGAATTCATAAGAGGAAGGAGGAAAAAAACAAAAGGTAAGTTTTGAAGGTCTTTCAAAGACTAAAGCAATTATTCAGACTGAATTTGGAACTAAACAGGTAAGTAAAATACACTTTCAAGCAGAAGGAAGAGAAGGTACTTAAAGTGTTGCTACACCTTTTGTGGAAACTTAAGACATATTCCCAGAGTTTGAGCTCAGTCTTAAGATACAGTTTACCTTTGATTCATTGGAAGTAAGACTCAGCCTGTTAATTCCTGTGTTGGGTTTTCAAGAAAACCTCTTTTCCCAAAAATAAGCCTATTGGGGGTAAAACAATTTTTAAGGTCAGAAGTTTCAAAGGAAGTTGGACTACACCCCTACATTAGAAATTATTTTTCACCCTAATTGGCCACTGGATCCTGTATCATTTTTAGTAAAAGACCGTGTTTAACTAAACCATTTGAAATATTATATTTAAAGCTAATATAACATGTTCATTTTATCACACATTTAATTTGGATGTGACAGAAATTTACAGTTTATTTTTCATCCAAAAATCTTGAAAAATATTCACTTAAAATGTGATGGCCAACAATATTTCCCACAATGCAGAGTGAAGCCACAGAATCAAATATGGTGGGACCCAAAAAGCTGACAACATTCGAATTCTTATTAGACAAGACAGGGGCACCTGGGTAACTCAGTCAGTTAAGTCTCCGACTCTTGACTTCGGCTCAGGTTATGATCTCATTATCGTGGAATTGAGCCCCACATCGGCTCACTCACGCTGAGCATGGAACCTGCTTGGGATTCTCTCTCCCTTTCTCTGTGCCACTCTCCCGGCTTGCATTCTCTCTCTTTCCCTCTCTCTCTCTCAAAATAGATAAATAAACATTTAAAATATATACATTTAAAAAAAAAGGACGTAGCAAATGATACAGAACTAGTTCAAAGCTGAGGGGTTTTGTTTTGGTTTCAAGGTTTGTTGCTATTTTAAAGCACACGTAGGGGCGCCTAGGTGGCTTGGTCGGTTAAGCGTCCGACTTTGGCTCAGGTCATGATCTCACAGTCCGTGAGTTCGAGCCCCGCGTCGGGCTCTGTGCTGACAGCTCAGAGCCTGGAGCCTGTTTCAGATTCTGTGTCTCCCTTTCTCTCTGCCCCTCCCCTGTTCATGCTCTGTCTCTCTCTGTCTCAAAAATAAATAAACGTTAAAAAAAAAAAAAAAGCACACGTAGAAATCCCTCCATAAACACATTTCGGTGAATTTATACCAGTAATTTCAGTCAGTGAAATTGCCACTTTTTTGTCCTTATACCAGGTTGTTGGTGTAGCCCAGGCCATCAACAAGAGATCGGGAAATGGTGGGACATTCACTGAAAAAGATGAAAAGGTACCAAAACTTATGTCTGCTGTGATGTCAGTGTAGGAAGATGTTTTCTCTTTTTAGTGTATATAGACTTAGCTATTGCTGAAATTGTTGATCACAAAAAAATCACGGTTTAAAATGGTCTGAAATGTTCAAAAGTGTCTCTTTCCTATGGCTAACTACAGTGCTGACTTTGAGGTCCTAGGGGTAGTCAGTCCTCAGAAACCCCCAACTACCTCCTCACTGTGTCACCAAGTCCCCTGCCCCCCAAGGGCTGTGTGCATGTTGGGGCCATACAGAGGGTGACACGGTATTTTAACTATCTCATTTACCTTTCATCACTGCTATAAATAAATTCAACGCTGAGTAAAAACCCCTGAAGCTCCAAGTTCAGAACTCCAGGTCAGCTAAAAATTGGAATTGCCTCCTGGGGAAGCAAATTTCAGAATGTTTTATAAGCTTTGCACACAGACGGTGGGGCGCCAAGGTGTGAATTCAGGCTGGATGATGTGAATTTAGCTTCAGAAAGAGCGGCAGTCAGCATTATTTTATTACTCTTCCCATCCAACTCTGAAGGAATACATTCCATGCACCACATCGACATGCTTCCCGTTTAAGGACGGAAGCCCCTAAACCTGTTTATAACTTCATTCTGTCAGTAGGTTTTATTATTTCTCTTCCTGAATATGTAATTATATGTATATCGTGGAGCCTACTGAATTCTTCTTATTCAAGACTGTCGCTATTTATGTCCCTCCCCTGAAAATTAGTAGGAACGTTTGGAAGACATTCAAACAAGACAGAGTTATTTTTGTCTCCATGGTGTAGGCCGTACTGGCACTTATGTTGGTCCCCATGTTTTAATTTCTTCAGAACATAGCAAGTACCTTTTAAAATCAGCGTAATAGACATCTAGTCTCCTATTCTGTTAATGACACCTGAGAATATTTGGTGGGGAACATGGTTCTAGAATGGCTTTATATTTATATTTCATCATTTTCCCATTAAGGTAATCCCTTCTTGAAAGAGTTGCATTCGTAGGCTGTATCATCTCTGGGCAAAATAAGTATAATTCTAAATAAAGTATGCCATGGACAGACTTGTTTTAGTCAATAATTAATATAATTGTGAGCATACCACTATAAAATAGTGTACTGTGGATGACGATCCGTGTTAAAAAACATACTGAAGCTAATATTTTATACAACATATGGGACTGTTACTGCCAGTATTCTCCCAATAAGTATGTTAGCTTTCATTAGCCCCAGTAATAAGTTACAGGCTATTTATATAGTCTCAGCACAGATCCAGCTCTTAATATCATTGAGAGACAACACCAAATTTTGCATAGGGTGAATTTCAGTTTCAAATGGCATAAAGAGATCTGTGTCCTACTCCCTCCCGTTTTCTCCTTGGTAATTTGTAACTAGTGTATGACTTTAGGAGATGGTGTTAATACTGGTCATCTACTTACTGTACCAGTTAGCTAACACTTGCTCTGCATCAGTTCCTAATTCTGTGCAGAATTAACATGGACCCTTTGGGCTTTCTAATATTTATTTCAGCTATAAATACTTTGGGATGCCTTCTGTGTTTCAGATAATATAACAAGACAGTTTTGTAGACAGTTCTTAATTTGGCTGTTGTCTTCCCTGTTTTCTAGGACTTTGCTGCCTATTTGGCATTTTGTGGTATTGTTCTTCATAATGCTCAACTCTATGAGACTTCACTGCTGGAGAACAAGAGAAATCAGGCAAGTCTGATTACTAAAGAGAGCGTATAGGAATTCTTTTTTTAAAAAATTGTTTAATTTTTATCCAGGTAAAATATGTGTATGATTAAAAATCCACTTAATATTTTAGCTGTATCTTCTAATAATTTTTTTCCATTTCCTGTATTCCATGCTCTGTTGCTTTATCACTGTTAGAAAATATTCATTAACTTAAAAGAGGTGGATTTATTTGATTTACATCACTCTGTACTTGCCATTATCCTGTTCCACTAGTATCATTACATCTGTTTTAAGTTACTGGATGGGTTGCATTCATAATGTTAGATACGGCTGTTAGTTCTTGCCCTATCAACTAGAGACATCATCTGTTGATTCTATGCTTTGTAAAATGAGGATCTTAGCATCCCTCATCTTTCCTTCCCAACTGCCATGACTTGCCTCTGCTTTTCTCAACAGACCTTTTTCTGTTGCCCACATTGATAACATATATGTTGTTCTACAACCATGGTTAACTTTTAGTAAGCTTTAGTTTAATTCTCAAGTTGTGATTTAAAATAAAGTGTTTATAAGTACCGTGACTATGTAAATGTTCATATTACATTTGTTACACAACTTTCAGTTTTTCATGATGTTTCTGAATTCCATTCCTTTTTTTCCCCTTGAACTTTTCCCCTGAGTGTAGAGTAGCCTTCATGTTGTTAGTTTTTCCCCCATAGTCCCCATTATTTAGGCATACTGTTGAGTTCTTTTCCTTGGAGATCTCAAAGTTGAGGTTTTCCACCATTTCTCTTCCAAGCTGAACTATATCTCCCCTGCCTGCTGTATAGGTGTCATCATAGAATTTTCCTTCACTGCTTTCTCAGAAGGGCTCCACTGGTTGTCCACTGGATCCCATAACTCCTTCTTTCTCAGTTTATGCCCTTGTTTTATTGCAACATATTCTCAATTAATTTCTTGAGAAAGAGTATTGATCAGGTAAGTTTTCTGAGTCCTTGCATGTTCGAAATTGCCTATTATATCATCCTACCAGTTTGGCTGGGTATAAAATTATAAACTGAAAAATCACTTTCTCAGAATTTAGGGGTGGTGCTTTTGTCTTCTAACTAGCGTCCCTGTTGTACTGATCCTGGGCTCTGTGTAGCTGTTTTGTTTTGTTCTGTTTTTTGTCTAAGCTTTTCATATCATGTCTCTATATCTTCTTTTTACAAGTTAATTTTATAATATGACTCTTTTTCATTTGTCATACTGGTACCTGGTCATCCCTTTCCATCTGGAGGCTTAAACCCTTCCTTTCTATGTAATTCTTTTTCATTACTTCTTTGATAATTCCTCTCTCCCACCCTATATTTTCTCTTTTTAGATCTTGTGTTAATAAAGTATTGGATCTTCCATTGCCTTTGCCTACAGTATCTTCCTACCTGGTCTCCCTGCTCTGCTCTTGCCACCCATTAATCTAGTCCCCATTTTTACAAACACAGATACAAGCCTGTTACTTTCTTCCTGCAGTCCATCATAGTCCAAACTGCTTCCAAAGACATACAGGGCTTTTGAGATTCCTTCTCCACTTGAGTCTGCAATCTCATCTCCCCAACTCTCCTCCTCACACTCTATAGCTTCTCTTAAAACTTGATTAAGACTTATAGTGTATGCTACCCTCTCTCAATTTAGTTGCTTTTGACTGAAATATTTCCCTTTCCCACTTCACCCAAATGATGCCTGCTTATCTCTCAGGGCTCAGCTAGCATAGCATCTCCTCAAATTTTCTTTGACACCCTTTCTTCCTCCTCTATACACAGATATTCCGTGAGATTAGAAGACATTCTATGGAATTCAAAGGAAAGAGAAATTACCAGGAAAAAACACAAAAGGACCTCTTCAAATTTTGTCTGTTTTGGACAGTATTAACTGTGCTATGTGAAAATGCTGATAAATGTTGATCTCAGAAGTTTGGAACAACAGCAATGACAGTGTGTTTTATGTATCAGATAGTATTCAAAATGCTTTAGAAATGTTCACTTATTTAGTGCTTACAATAATCCTATGATTTGATATTATTATATTACTGTTATCCCCATTTTTAAGGAACTGGCCCTACATCACAAAGCTCACAGGGAGGGAAAGCAGGATGAAAAACTGATGACTCCGGTTTCAGAGTCTGTGATTGTAATCACTATACTAACTGTACTAACAATCAGTATGGAAGCTCTGGTAGTAAATAGAGACTTACGTATTTAATACTGAATGCAAACTTGGTTGCAACTTGTTAGACTGTAAATAAACAACTTCTAAATTGTATAAATCATTGTATTGCTTTAATAATTACAAACAATTACTAAATAATAAACTAAATTTTCTTGTCTAGGTGCTGCTTGACCTTGCTAGCTTAATTTTTGAAGAACAGCAATCATTAGAAGTAATTCTAAAGAAAATAGCTGCCACTATTATCTCTTTCATGCAGGTGCAGAAATGCACCATTTTCATAGTGGATGAAGATTGCTCCGTGAGTACAGAGTATGACTTCTTTATTTTTAGAAAGACAGAAACCTATGTTCCTTAAAGCACAGCTTTTAAACCTCATGTTAGCCTCAAATCTCTCGATAAAACCTAACTGTTTATTGTTTATGCAAAGCCAATCAGAGTATGAGCTGTTCTGGTTGAACAGGGGTAGAGGTGAGGTGAGAGGATGCCTTCCATGCACCATTTCACCTTTGTGTGCCTCCACTAAGTGGTTACCATGGGAATATCCGTGTGCTGCTTTTGTCAATGACTACACTACCTTGATGGAGAAATACATTGTCATTATGGTGTGCAGACCTTTTGTGGTCAGGAATAGTGGTGCCCTGGTTGCGATGAACAAGTAGACCCCCATTCTGAGTGGGTTGGGAATAAAATTTTCTTTTTATCAGAAATCGGCTAGAAACCAAAGGGCATGGCCCAATAGAGGCAATATTATTAAAGGTACTTGTTAGTCCTAAATCCTTTACCAGCAATGGAAAACCACTAAACTGTTCTAATTGGCATATTTCAATCCATTGATGTGTAATGTAAAGAAACAGATGTGTGTGGAAAGATGGAGTATTCTCACCGAGTGCTGGTTGCTTCTAGACAGGCCAGTTGAATTCATGGTTAGAATCAGAGCTCCTAGCCTAAATCAGTTTTCTTCTGTGCAGTTTCTTTCCCTTTTTACCTATGAACCACTACTTCTGGGATATATCTTTTTATGTCATTTATTTTCTTTTTCCTTTAGACCCTGAGAATAGGCTCTTCATTGGTGGGTTGGGAAAGAGAGTGGGGATCACCACTTGTATAGTCTGTTGTAATCCATATATGATATCTGAATTGATGGGGTTTTTGGGAAGTAGAATAATAAAAGATATATAATATTTATATTAAAATTTCAAAAATTGTTTTAGATAGTAAGACTGTACTATATGACTCAACATTTTCTGAATCATTTTGTGGTGTATGGGTGTCTAAGTCTCATTAACTGGATATCAAATGAGAATTTACTGTGGTAAGGTAGTCAGTATTCTCTTAGATACTATTTCATAGTTTCAGTCGGTTACAAAGTCCTTAATACGGAGATGATTGCAAGTAGCTATCCTTTTAAAGTTCAGGTCAGAACTCATTAATGCAGTAAGTCAATTTACAATTTTTGCTCCGTGACCTGTTCTTTAGCATTTAATTTTTGAAAGTTATACGTAAAACACTGCTTTTTTAGACAACTTAAATATCACTTTAATTAACATTCAGCTCATGCGCCTACCGGTTAACATCTGCCATGGCAGCAACTGACTTGGATCATTGGTGCTTTGCAGTATAGCTCAGCAATGTGAACATTAATGTATTTTGTTCACTTTTTAAACCAACTTAATTTGTTGAGTTTGGGAATCAAGTGGCTTGATGTCCATTTATACAATAACTTTTTGTTTAAAAAGATTTCAACATGAGCAAAAATCCAAATGTAAGGAAGAAAGGACTCAGTTCTTCTCTCCCCAAATTAAACTAATATCATTGTTTTATTTGTGTGTTTCCCTCCAATTCTTTATTCAGTTGCAAATGTAGCATGGGTATGAATACGTATTCTGTTTTTTAATGTAACTTCCAAAGTATTTCTCTGTGTTGCTAATCTTCACAATTATTTTTTTTTGAAAAAATTTTTTTAACGTTTATTTATTTTTGAGACAGAGAGAGACAGAGCATGAACAGGGGAGGGGCAGAGAGAGAGGGAGACACAGAATCCGAAACAGGCTCCAGGCTCTGAGCAGTCAGCACAGAGCCCGATGCAGGGCTCGAACTCACGGACCGCGAGATCATGACCTGAGCTGAAGTCGGACGCTCAACCGACCAAGCCACCCAGGCGCCCCTCTTCACAATTATTTTAATGATCTCATAAAATATGTCTTTTAAAAAGATCTATCAACAGCAATCAATATATGCATAAAAGCTAAAATGTGGATTTTGAATAACTATGGAGAAAATTTGAAGCTACCATATTCATTAACACCTGGTAGAAAAACAAAAAACAAGTAGTAGCAAATGAGCGTTTTGCAAGTGAATATCAGAAACTGGTAAGAACATGGGAAGGCAACTTGAGGCTGTCAGGAATGGAGTACTTGTGTCAGTTTATTCTAACTTGAAAAATATCACAAGTATTGTCATCTTTCCTCAGTTGCACACACTTACATGTGTGTATTTAGATAGATTTCATTACATTGTCAAACTTATTTCTCAGTCCATGTTATCCTCTGTTTTCAGGATTCTTTTTCTAGTGTGTTTCACATGGAGTGTGAAGAATTAGAAAAATCATCAGATACTTTAACAAGGTAAGGTAGCTTCTCCTCTGTCTTTATCAAAAGTCCAGCTGGCCCTTGAACAACATGATTGGAACTGTGTGGGTCCACTTATACATGGATTTTTTTCAATAAATACAGTATACTACTATAAATGTATTTTCTCTTCCTTATGATTTCCTTAGTAACATTTTCTTTTCTCTAGCTTATTTTATTGTAAGAATACGGTATAAAGGGGTGCCTGGGTGGCTTAGTTGGTTGAGCATCCCACTCTTGATTTTGGCTCAGGTCACGATTCCAGGGTTGTGGGATTGAGCCCTGCATCAGGCTCTACACTGAGTGTGGAGCCTGCTTGGGATCTCTCTCTCCCTCCCTCTCTCCCTGCCCTTCTCCCACTCATGCTCACATTCAAGAGAAATAAATAAACATAAAAAGGAATACAGTATATAATACATATAACATACAAAATGTGTGTTAATCAATTGTATATGTTACAAGTGAGGCTTCTGGTCAAGAGTAGTCTATTAAGTTTTGGGGGAGTCCAAAGTTATATGTGAATTTTTTATTATGTGGGGTATTGGCACTCCTAACCCCCCATCGTTTAAGGGCTAACTGTATATATAATACTGGCTAAATAGCTATTTTGTGACCTGTTTAAGACACAGAAGCTATGGGATGCTTTCCCCCACCCCACCAACCAAAAATTTTATTCCTGAAAATACTTTATTCTTTGATGACAAAGTTCCAGTGTTTTTTCCCCCTATAGTTGACCTATAGGAGAATTCCCAATATAGTGAATGGTGTCAAAAGTAGCATAGACCTATGTACAATATTTTTGTGGACTGACTCATTTAAGGCCCACAAGTTTATATTGCAGTTATATTTTTCATTGAATATTGGACGCTCACTGGAAATTTGATAGGCTTCTGAACAAACTTCTCTTCAAGTGTGCTGTGATTTGTAACCAGCCACAGGGATTTAACTAGTAACAGAAGGAAGCCTATGATCTCTGTCACACCAATACATATACCCAAAGGCTAGAATCAAACCAGATCTCTATTGCAGCTCATGTGTTTGTCATATTTTCTGTAATTTAAAAATTTGTATTAATTTTTGTTGTTAATTATCACTTGGATAATAGAAAATATTTATAAGATTGAGGTTAGAGATATCATTGCCCCTATTTTATTTGTGCTTTTTGAAGAATTTTGATAAGGACTTAGAATAAACTACCAAATGTTCTTTCTCAGATTCCCTTTTCCATCCTTAGTAAAAAACTGGTGTTTTTTGCTTAAGTGATAGGCTATTCTGAGGAATACAAGTCTGCAGGGTAAAGTGACTGGAATTCTTAGGTATAGTGTTATTTATCACAGTTTTCATTGTTCATTTGTTTCAAATTATTTCACCCCCTTAAATAACTTATCTCAAATTTCTCAATATTATTTTATCCCTAATTGTTGATGTTATATATAAAAGCTTCATATGATCATGGAAATAGAACATTGTCCTAACTTTACTATTTGATACTAAAACTTACTATTTGATATTTGATATTTTTTACTGCAGTTAACCTATTAGAGAATTATTTCATGTAGTAAATGGTATTGTAAAAGTAAAATTGTTATTAGTAAAAGTGCTATTAGCTTCAGTGACCATGAGTCCTTTGAAGATAACCTCTGTGCAAATCTAAACTATAGAACATTCTGTAAGATAACTGGCCTGGTCTCTTCAAAAAGTCAGTGTCATTAAACAAAATGGAGGGAAGTACTATCTTGGACGTGGTAGCCAAATGCAATGCATGAATTTTGGTTATTTTGATTAAAACAACTATCAAAAGAAAGTTTTTGAGAAAAATTGGAAATCTGAATGTGGATTGGATTGTAGATGTTGATGGGGGGAATAATCGTTACTTTTCTTTGGAATTAGGAAGATATTGGGGTTAGCAGGAAACTTTTTATTTTTGTAAGATTCATCCTGGTGTACTTAAGGATGAGGTATTAGAATGTCTGTACCTTCCTTTAAAATAGTTCAACCAAAGATAAATAAGTAACTATCTAAATTTAATACATTTAAACAAGTAAATATATTCACACATACATACGTAGATAAAACAAATGTGGCAAACATTATGAATTGTGGAATCCAGAGTAGGATATTCATTTTATTTTCAACTTTTTGTATTTTTCAAAAAGTTCATTAAAATTGGAAGAAAATGTTTATAATAAAAATTTTTTGTAATAAATGCAATAAAAAAATTGGAAATGGAAAATCTCTGTAGATCATGTAAAGCAGAATTGCCTGAGTTTACAGCTGTCTTCAAGAACAGACTACTTCAGTGCACAGCCTGGTTCTGTTCAAACCCTGTTACGACTGACCCCTGGTAGGTCTGAAGACCTGTCTTTCATTCTCTTCTGCCCCTCATGCTCTCTCACGTTCCCTATCCTCTTATGTCTTCCCTCATCAAGATGGAGACACCTTTGACCATGGTGACTTAAAGTTTAGTTGGTTAAGTGATTATATGTATATCAAAACTGATTAGTTCTAGACTATTACTTTTAACAGTGTGATACAATGAAAGACATTTTCTCTCATTAAAACAATTCGAGGAATTCGCAAAGGGTCAGATGTAACTTGGGGGCAGTTGGGGAATTCATCTGATTCAGAAGGTACAACTGACTTAAATGTTTATTGCTAACTTGGGCCTGGAGTGCGTAGTCAAAGTAGATAAACCATGGTATCTCTCTCTACCTGAGATTTTTCAGCTACCTGGAGTTTTTGGTTCACAAAGATAAAACTGACCTTCACTTCCCTCTGGGCATTGCTGGTCATGACAAGTTTATATCCTATTACCATGTGTATTCTTTTCCTAAGCCCCTCTGTGCACCATTATATTTTCTGGCATATTTGACATTGTTTTAGTAACTTTTGGGTCCTTTCTGAATGTGTGATAATAAGCCCATGTCTTGGTGAGTATTGTGTGTTTCCCTTTTAATAAGTGCTGGTATCTACTGCCTGGATCAGTTATGAAGTTTCTTATTCTTAGGAAGAACATTAATATAATTTTGGTTTTATGATGCTATGACATTTTTGTTGCTTTTAAAAAATTTTTTTAATGTTTATTTTTGAGAGAGAAAGAGACAGAGAGACAGAGCACAAGTAGGGGAGGGACAGAGAGAGAGACACACACAGAATCTGAAGCAGGCCCCGGGCTCCAAGCCTTCGGTACAGAGCCCGACGTGGGGCTCAAACTCACGAACTGCGAGATCATGACCTAAGCTGAAGTTGGATACTTAACCAACTGACTGAGCCACCCAGGTGCCTCTTTGCTGCTTTTTATAAAGAAAGCTTTAGAAAGCTTCTAGATAAAACACATGTAAATATTTGATTCTTTTACTTTTCAGATTGCATAATGAATTGCTATATATGCAAATATAGACATACATTTAATGTATTTACATATATCCATAGGTATGATACTTTATATTAACAGTATAAAATGATGAAATGATATAAATGATATGAAAATGACATAAATGATATAATGACCATATGTGGAATTTTAAAAAAAAAAGAGACAAACCAGAAAATAGACTTTTTAATACAGAAAACAAACTGGTGGTTGCTAGAGGGGAGGTGGGTGAAATAGATAAAGGGGATTAAGAGTTCATTTATCTTGGGGCGTGTGGGTCGCTGAGTCAGTTAAGTGTCCAACCCTTGATTTTGGCTCAGGTCTTGATCTCACAGCTGGTGAGTGCGAGCCCACATTGGGCTCTGTGCTGACAGTGCAGGGCCTGCTTGGGATTCTCTCTATCCCTCTCTCTCTCAAAATAAAAGTTGTTTTTTTTTTTAAAAAAAGAGTTCATGGGGCACCTGGGCGGCTCAGTCGGTTGAGCTGCCGACTTCGGCTCGGGTCATGATCTCACGGTCCGTGAGTTCGAGCCCCCCATCAGGCTCTGTGCTGACAGCTGAGAGCCTAGCGCCTGTTTCAGATTCTGTGTCTCCCTCTCTCTGACCCTCCCCCGTTCATGCTCTGTCTCTCTCTGTCTCAAAAATAAATAAACGTTTAAAAAAAAATTAAAAAGAGTTCACTTATCTTGATGAGCACTGAGAAGCATATAGAATTTTTGAATCACTGTATTGTACACCTGAAACTAATATAACACTCTATGTTCATTATACTTGAATAAAAAAAAAGAGTAAAATAAAAAAGAGCATAAAATGATGAGTTATATACATTTACCTTTGAATATATGTACAGCAGCATATGTCTGTATAATCACATTTTATGTATTGGCATTTTGATTTTTATTACAAATTCAGCCTGGTCCTCTAATTTCTAATGAAAGCTCAACAACCCCAGTGATTTGGTATGATAGTGACCTCTACTGGTAAATATGCATTTTAAAAAAGTGTGGTCTTATTTATTTGATTTATTTTGAATAGTGTGTTCCCTCTCTGTAGGCAAAATGGAAGGCATTTTTCCATTTATTTTTGTCATCATTCCAAGATAGTCTTAGTATAAAGATATTTCTATAAAGGATAAATAAATAGGTCAGTGTGATTACCTTAAGAGAGTAATTTCATGGATCATTTTAACTGATTCATTAACTAATTGTATAGCATTTGAAAGTATTCACTGATGCCTTATGTCAGCTAAACACTTAAAGTTAGCCTTTTAGCGGTGCCTGGGTGGCTCAGTTGGTTAGGCGTCAGACTCTTGATTTCAGCTCAGGTCAGGATTTTGCTGTTGTGACATCGAGCCCCACCTTGGTCTCCATGCTGGGTGTGGAGCCTGACATTCTCTCTCTCCCTCTCCCTTTGCCCTTTCCCGCTTCCATGCAATCTCTCTCTCTCAAAAAAATGAAGTTAGCCTTTAATTAATGATACAGTAAAAGGCCTTTTGGTGATATAACTCGTCATTATTTTTATAAAAATTAGATATTAGGCCTAATTTTGCCAAACCTCTGAATTAAAAATGATGTGTAGTGACTTCAGCATTTTGAAAAAGGACTAAACCAATATTGACACTTCACCAGCAGACTCTTCATTATGTTTCTAAAGTTGTTTATTGATAGAATGCAGGACTCTCCAATTCTCAGTCTTAAACACTTTGCCAATCCAAACTCTCTCCCATGAGATGAAATGCTAGGCAATTTTATGATGTCAGCTGTAAGCAAATCGTTCTTTTAGGCGTTCATTTCAGTTGAAAAGCATGACTTAGTATTTGTCCAACCAACCTACTAATTATCTTTTATAAATTAAAATAACACATTGAAGACAGTTTTGAAATGTTAAGTGTAAAATGAAAATAAATATTCAGGGTGAACATTATACATAATTATTAGAATCACATCATCAGTGAGATAAAGCACAGTAAAGCTGTTGTGAGTTGGGTTGCCTAAGAATTTTGGAAGGGAAGCTCATCTCCAGGTGGTGGGAGGTTTTGGAGTTTCTGTGCTTCGTTTCATAAGAGCCATCCAATTAGAAGGGAAAAAATGGTATTTTAGTGCTATAGTTTCACTGTTAATTAACTTGATGTTAATTTATAAATGCACATTTTTATCATAAAATGAAAAATGGATAGAATTAATTCTTTAAGCTCACTTTCTTGGAATATATATACTAGTTAATACTTGTTATTGATTTTTGTATTAGAAAACAGAATTATAGTAAATACAGTAACACTATAAAAAGTAGTAAAAAGGTTTTTACAATTTAAAAACCTGTGGATACTAAGTAGATGAAGAGCATACACTCTGAAGTCAGACTGATTGAAATTTAAGTTCCATCTTTTACTAGCTGTAGGGCTTTTTGTAAATGATTTAACCCCTCAAAGCCTCAGTTTCTTCATCTGTAAAATGGGGATACTGATAGCGGGATTATAGTCAGGACTAGATGAGATAATATACACAAATGCTTCAGAAAATTTTTGGCACGTGTTAAGTACCAAGTCAGTGTTAGCTGTTGTTTCCATGTCTCTGTGATGGAGTTTTCTGTCTTTGACTTGTATAGCCTGTGATTCCCATTTAGTTCTAAAGCACATAAATTTCTCACTGTGTCCAAGCTCCATATTCCTGTCTTCTCAATAATTTATTCATATACATCCATTGATACTCACTGTGCAAAAAGCAGTGGATGTCACAGGTAGCCCAAGTTCTCCAAGAAGCAAATGCCAAGACTAGATTAAATGTGCAGGAAATTTATTAGGGGAAACTCCCCGTGAGGCTAAAAGGGGACAGAGCTAGGAGAGCTGTGGACCTCCACACAAGTCTAACCTAGAGTGAAAGAGAGGGGAAAGAAGGGATGCGGGGGGATGGGCAAAAGAGGTGAAGGGGTAGGAGGTACAGGCTTCCAGTTATGGAATGAGTAAGTCATGGGGATGAAGGGCACAGCCTAGGGAATATGGCCCATGGTATTGTAAAACCACCTGTATGGTGACGGATGGGACCTACACTTGTGGTACACAGCATAACATACAGATTGCTGAATCCTGAGGCACCTGGGTGGCTCAGTCAGTTGACCATCCAACTTCGGCTCAGGTCATGATCTTGCAGTTCATGAGCTCGAGCCCCACACTGGGTTCTGTAATGACATCTCAGAGACTGGGGCCTCCTTTGGATTCTGTGTGTGTGTGTGTCTCTCTCTCTGCCTCTCCCTTGCTTGCACTCTGTCTCTCTCTCAAAAGTAAGTAAATATTTGAAAAAAATTAAAAAAAAAAAAAAAGAATTGCTGAATCCCGTGTTGTACACCTGAAAGGAATGTTAACATTGTGTGTCAACTATACTTTCAGAAAACGTTTTGAAGAAGATAAATTTTTAATTTAAAAAAGTATCATAAAATATCTCAAAGCAGAAAAAAAGGAAGAGAGAAAAACTTAATAAAATTCTTTCAGGCATGTTTGATTTTCCCCTTGGTTTGAAATGTGTGAACAATTATGGGGGTGGATAAAGCAAATAACTGAGGAAGTAAAACAGACAGGGACTGGACCTCAGTCATTCTATAAGCTGATGAAAAAATAAGACATGGAAGAAAATTTGTATGGATTTTACATAAATGGCACAAAAATCAACCTGCCCATTTAACGGTGGTGATAGCACTACTTATGACATTTTAAAACTTGTTTTAGAAATCTGAATAATTATGGGTCTTTGTCTTTTCAAAACATTTAAATTGTAATAACTACCAAAGTTGTGAATCATCACTTTTAAAGTGCATTTCCAATTAAGACCTACACTTTACCCTATAATTTAAGACTAGTGTATATCTCTTATCATTTATTTAACTCTGTTTTACCCATGTTTTTTCACTTCACGGAAAGAACTCATATCTGTTATTTCCACAGGGAGCGTGATGCAAACAGAATCAATTACATGTATGCTCAGTATGTAAAAAACACTATGGAACCACTTAATATTCCAGATGTCAGTAAAGACAAAAGATTTCCCTGGACAGTAAGTAAACCAGTTTTAAACTTGGAGCTCGGACACTGTTTTCCCATCAGATCCACACTTACAAGGACTCTTCAGCTAAAGGTCTTAGAACTGGCTTTCAGAGTGATCTGCTGAAGGAAAATAAAATAGTTCATAACATCTCTTAAGGGATGGTTAGCTGTACTCACATATTTTTCCCTCTACTTGGATCAGTTTTTTAATGTGTAATAATGAGTTATCAACTAATTTTGAGGCAATTTATTACCTACTTAATGTCAGTGACATTCCTTAGATAGTGTTGCTATAGTTCTTGAGTTTATCCTAAAAAATTAAGTTCCATTTGGCTCAAACTTATATAGCTGGTAATCTACTGCAGTGAGCAGCTCTGTGGAGAAATGAGTATGTTTTCTTTGACAGCAAAGCTACAGAGATCAGTAGTATCTCAGACACTGAAAACTTTGAATTGTCGTGTTTTCTGTCTCTGGAAATGCATTGCACTTTGAGGCAGCTGCCTTGATTTTGTTATTTGCAAATCTAGAAGACCCAATATGGGCAATAGAAACAGTGGCAGTCCTAAAGAAACACAAGTTTGTAGCATTGGTATCCCAGATAGTGCAGTGCTTTTCGGATTCTGCCCATCTTGTTAAGTTATTGAGACATCTGCTACACCAGTATAGTAAATAACTGCATAAATATTTGCTTAATATTACCAAAAGTTGCTTGGGAAGTTTACAATGAAAAAAAAGAAATATAGGATATTTATTACTTTTAATAATGTAAAGACTAATTGGTTTATATTGCATTTATGTGAACTTCATTGTTATTTGTACATTTTCTGCACTCTGATGTTATCTCAAGCTAATAAAAGATGAATATATTAGTGGTTTCAGATGTCCAGTATAGTTTACGTAACACCTAATGGGCAAATCAGTCTCTTCATAATTTGTACCTGTTTTGTTTTATTTTTGTTTTTGTTTAGAATGAAAACACAGGAAGCGTAAGTCAACAGTTCATTAGAAGTTTGCTTTGTACGCCTATAAAAAATGGAAAGAAGAATAAAGTGATAGGTAAAGCCTTTTACTAACCCATACTCTGGACTTATTAAAGAAAAAAATGTATTTCCAGAAGCTTTTTTCCTTCAAGTGTAAACTGAAGAAATAAAATGTGTGAAAAAAGATAAAAATTGGATAATGAAAGACGTTTGAAATAATTTTACATTGATAAATGTTGACAGACATTGTTAAATATCTTAACTGTAACTTATTTTTGTAATTATTATAATGCTATTTCAACAGAATTTTTGTTGAAAGATGATGTGTTGAAAGTTTGTAGACTGAGAAACATTAGGTCAATAATGTGTGTTGTTTTAGCTATCACTTCATGGCTCTGATTTTCTGTTAAATATGTGGTTTAGAGTTTAGAAAGTATTCATTTGTTCAAAAATATTTATTGAGCACTCTGCTGTTCTAGTGATCTGGAATAAATCAGCAAGCAATGTGGAAATCCCTGCCCTCAGGGAGTTTACATTCTAAGGTTATAGAAAAATGTCTACTTCAGGAATGCTGGAAGAGTGCATCCTCAGAACAAAGTGGAATGATGTTTCCTATTATTGACACTTTTATTTCTTGGCATTACAAGTTATATTAAGAGTAGTACAGAAAATATGAGGTTTTCTATGTGAGCCGTGCATGACTGACACGTGAAAATAGTCTGAACTGTTAACATTGTCCCAAGAACTTGGAAATAAAGGAAATATGAAGGCTTTCTAAAGGCTAACCTTTTAAATCAAAAGCCTAATGAAGTAAGGCTTAGAAATGTCAATTTACCTTAAAGTAAAAGTCTGAATAGTTTCTAGGTTGCAAGACTTAACTATAATTTTATTGAAAGAGGGTATCAGAAAGATGGGGGAGGAGAGGTATTATTAACGAAAATAGAAAAAAAAAAAAAACAAAACACAAATACCTATCCAGATTCTGTCCAGCAGTCAGGGAATTTTTGTCCCTCAAGTGCAGATGGATGTAGTAAGTTGTGTCAGTCTGGGTAGAGTATTCTGACCAAGTGGCGAGGCCATCACTTAGGGGGCAGTGGATGTAGCAGGTTGTAGCCATCAGTGATTCCAGTGCCTTTGCTGGTGCACATCCTTCTTGTGAGACAGATACACCAGGGGATACTATGAAGCATCCCACCAATCAGACTTCCCTTGTTCTGATTATTTTTTTCCCAAGGTAGCTTAACTCATAGGAGAATGCATTATTCATATACTCGAAAATATATGGATGGCTTTGACAGCTGTTTCTAGTTATAAATCAGTGAATTGGACTTGAGGCAATGGACTGGAGTTGCAGGTGCACATACTCCTATTCCCTGGGACAGATCTGTTTCTTGCTGTACGTGAATATTCTGCTGTTAGATATCAGTCTTGTGAACTTAGTTACAGTGCCTCTACCCCCAGAGAAATGGCTCTGTCCTCAGTCATGGTAATCTAGTTTCTAAGGCTACAAGGCCAGGAGTCATATCCTGACTGTGGTGTGAATTGCCTAGTAAAGTCTCTAGAAACCAGCCTGGGGACTCCCAGCCGAGCTCTTTGGTCACCTGCACTCTTCACAGATCTCAGAGAAAAAAGTAGAGGCTGCTGAATACATAGTATGGGAATTTTCTTTTCAAGATTATCATCCATGAGTTTGCTAACATAAGCAATAAGGAAACTGACAGGGTGCCTTACAATATGATACCAAGTAAATGTTATATTATAAAAATTTGATTTGGTCGGGAGCGCAAGGTGAAAACAACATTGTAAATATTACGCTTTTTTAAAAGAATGCTTTTTGATATAAGCTGCCTCTGACCTTTGCAAATGTGAAGTGAAATTCCAGAAGGGATGCATTATTTACTAGCAAGTTTTCATAATGAGGACTGAGTGGCAACTTGCTACATCAGGTCAGATCGTTGCTTTTCCTCAGCAGCATCTCTTTGGAATAATAATTGGGAATGGGGAGTAGCTGGAGGAAGTTCTCCATCAGGCTTTGTCATCACTTGACACAAATGTGAGCTGGTTCAGTGAAGTGCAAACAGCCCCAGGTGGGGAGGGGACTCAGCATCCATTTGGCTCCACTCTTCCTTTAACCATTTAAAACATGAGCACATTATTCACCTCTGCCGAGTTGAACCTTTCATATCTGTTCACATTCTGTGATCCTGTCACGTTTCCTTCAAGTGAGGAAAAAAAAAAAAAAAATCAAAAATACCAGTTGAAGTGATCAGACTTGGCATACATTTTGTGTCACCCTACTTGATAACAGAGCCAAAAGCAAGCAAATGTTATCTTTGGAGAGGAAAGTTCCCTATTAATAAAAAGAAAGAAAAAAATGGGGGTTTTGGTGGGGGCTCAAGTTGATTCCAAGAAAGAGAAGGAACATTTCCAGTGCTCCCTGCTGCTTAAAAGTGTGACAAAACAGAAAATTTGAATTCTTGCCTGTGTTTTGTGCCCACAGATGTGGCATGGAAAATGTCATGGCTGTAGATAATTTTTCTTGCATATCACAGGCCAGATTCCTCTATTATGTAATTCTAATAGAGAATCCCCATAGAGTTTCATGCGGAAAGGCAGACAGGACCATGTGTTTTTTGTAATCTTCCTTCCCCCTCATATTTTTCCGTTACTGACATTTAGATGAAATTATAGACATTAGACCAGTGTGAGGCCTGTTGTATTCCCTGAGGCATTGTTTCATATCAAATGTTTTCTTAGTGCTCTGGCTAATAGAGAGTGTTTCTAGAGTTTTGCTTCCAGTGCTATTAAGGAAATATTTTTCTCATTCAATATTCATTTATTTTAACCAGTTATCTCCCCTATTTATTAGGCTAAATATGCCTTTTTCCCAAATCATATTTACCAGGAATTCTTACTGCTATTTTCCATGCCCATTTCAGGACAGATTTTGAAGAAATTAGTCCCATTCCCATTCCCTCCCCCCCCCCAAAAATGTTTAGAACATCTCCACTTTAAATAACTTACATTTTAATCTCTTTGTTAATGAAAAATATAACAAAAACTGTAGTGTTATATTACACATTCTTGATTGTGAAGTATGGGAAATATGTACAGTTGATTCTTCAAGGGAATTAGGGGGACTGACACCCCCTCCCATGCAGTCTAAAATCCATGTATGACTTTTAAATCCCACCAAAGTTAACTACTAATAGCCTACTGTTGACCAGAAGTCTCCCCAGTAACAAAAACAGCTGATTAACACATATTTTATTTATTATAGGTTTTATATACTGTATTCTTACAATAAAGTAAGCTAGGGAAAAGAAAATGTATTAAGAAAATCATAAGAAAGAGAAAATACATTTACAGTTCTGTACTGTATTTATCAAAAAAAAATGCACGTATAAGTGGACCTCACCATTCCAATCCATGCTGTTCAAGGGTCAACTGTATTTCTTTTTAAATTTTTTTTTTCAACGTTTATTTATTTTTGGGACAGAGAGAGAGCACGAACGGGGGAGGGGCAGAGAGAGAGGGAGACACAGAATCGGAAACAGGCTCCAGGCTCTGAGCCATCAGCCCAGAGCCCGACGCGGGGCTCGAACCCACAGACCGCGAGATCGTGACCTGGCTGAAGTCGGACGCCCAACCGACTGCGCCACCCAGGCGCCCCGGGTCAACTGTATTTCTTAACTGAATGTGTGTTCTAAACTGATGGCTACCCTAACCCTCTGCTCATGTCTGTGTTGCAATTGGATTCTAAGGCATAGATAACTATTCTAAAATTATATGTTTAAATTTGACACTGCTTCCCTTTATTTTTCATATGAAGTGTTACCATTTGGCAATATCACTCACTTCTCATTTGCTTTTAGAAATATTTGCTAGGATTTTCCCAATGCAAGTATAATGAAACTGTGCAGTGTCATCCATGGTACACATTGCCTATAATGCTTAAAGTTATCTGGTTTTTTTTCTCAGAGAATTGTAAATTATGCTTAGTTATAATAAGTTCCAGGCAATGAGACTGTAGGGACAGTAATAATTGGAAGAAAATGAGAAAAAATTAAACTAAGAATGTATGTTAGAATTATAAAAGTGAAAATATATAAAATAAAAATAAATAAATCAAAGGATTATAGTTTTAAGAAATTATTGCAAAAATAGCAAGAAAAACTTTATAGTAGCACTAGAAAACAGAAGATTACCTTTACTGGACTAGAAATAGTGAGGGAATTTCTGGAAGATATGAGGTATATATCATTTGTAAGAACGCATTTTACACAAAGTGGGAAAAATTTGAATAGAGGTGACAATAATAATATCAGACAAAGTCAAATTTAAGGTAAAAACATACTGTAAAGGGTCACTTCGAAATTTATTAAACTTAAAATCCACCAAGACAGTGTAATTGTCATAAATATTTCTAATAAACTAGCATCATTGATATATAAAAGCCAAAGCTATTAAAAATAGAGGGAGAAATGGACAAAATGGAAGTCTTTAGAACGCCACATCTCATAGAAAGTTAAACTCCAGGAAAAAATAAGGAAACATTAGCATTAATATAAAAAAATGAAGTGGATTTAATAGGCAAATATAGATTTACTTTTATATTTCATAACCTAAAAATACAAATTCCTGTCAAATATCCATCAGAAACTTACAAATATTAATGATACACACATATATAACACAAACTTGGTCATTTCCAAAACAGAATTGATGACCACTCTCATGAATCACAATGCATTGGAATTGGAAATGCATAATAAAAGGACAAATGGGAAAGGAAATTCTCACTTGGAAACTGAAAAGTATTCTCCTTTGTGATGATGGAGAAATCAAAAGCCAAAATGAGAGTACCTCATTTTAGAAAATTGATGGTTGTATCAACATAACATAAAAACTCAAGGTATATGGTCAAAGCTATGCTCAGAAGAGAGATACAGCTTAAAATATTTTGTTATTATTAAGAAATAATAAAGTCATTTGAACTAAGAATTCTGTTGAAGAAATTAGAAAAACAGCACCCTCTCTTTCTTACTTCTATGCTGCCCCCCAATAAAGAAATAAATAAAACGCAGAGAAAAGTAATTGAAATGATAAATTCATGAAATGGGAAGGGATAATGAAAAAAAGAGATAATGGGGAAACAACAATAATAATAAGCAAACCTGCAGCACATATAATGAGGATAATAAGAGAAAAGCACAAGTAACAATGAATAAAAAATAACAACTATTGCCCAGAGGAAATTCTAGCCAAAGCAGAGGGGAGGAGATGAAACAATGTGAGATACAGAAAAAGAAAAGGCAAAATAAAACAACTTCCAGATGATATGATTGTGAAGTGGAAAACCTAAGAGAATCAGCTGAAAGTATTTCTCTACAGAGAGTTCTAAAACTTCCTGGTTTTAAAATTATTTAAAAATTTTTTTTAACTTTTTTCTATTTTTGAGAGAAAGAGACAGAGCGTGAGTGGGAGAGGGGCAGAGAGAGAGGGAGACACAGAATTGGAAGCAAGATCCAGGCTCTGAAATGTCGGCACGGAGCCCAGTGTGGGGCTTGAAGTCACAAACTGTGAGATCATGACCTGAGTCCAAGTCAGACGCTTAACTGTGAGCCACCCAGGCGCCCCACCTGGTTTTCAGATTATTAAAGAGAAATAACTTTAATATATCCCAAGACAAATCTGTTCAAAAATAATAATGGAAAAAAAAAACATAGATAATAGTAGCAAAGAATAAATTTAGCCAGAAATATGTAGCGTCTTTATGAGGAAAACTGTAATAGTCTACTGAATAACTTAAAAATCTTTAGTAAGTGAACTAACATAACATTTCCTGACGATAAGAATCTATTTTGTAAGATGTCAACTTCCCCCAGATTAGATTTATATCAATTTTAATACATATCCTCATAGGGTTTTTTTTTTTTTTCAGAGGGAAGGGGAATTCCTGACCAACATTTATAAAACTCATCTGAAAGAATATCATATAAAAAGAATCAAAGAATAAAAAAAAAAAGATTTGGTCTATCAGAAATTAAAATAATGTTGCAAGAGGTGCTTGGGTGGCTCAGTCGGTTGAGCCTCCGACTTCGGCTCAGGTCATGATCTCACAGTTCATGAGTTTGAGCCCCACATCGGGCTCTGCACTGACAGCTCAGAGCCTGGAGCCTGCTTCGGGTTCTGTGTCTCCATCTCCCCTCCCCAACTCGTGCTCTGTCTTGCTCTCTCTCAAAAATAAATATTAAAAAATAATAATGCTGTAAAAGTAACATAATTAGAAGTATCATATGTGTGCCAGAAAAGATGGCAAGATCAATGGAATGCAATAGAAAGTCTAAATGCACGCCCAATCTGTTACATATATATTAGTGTTATTGTATATAGTAGAGTATATTTCATTGTTTCTAAGGTACCATTGGTTGAAAGACTTCATTTTCTATAGTTCCAAGAAAGAAAAAAAAAATAATTTCAATTAAACTATGACAAGCAATTGATTAGGGTGCAAACTGATTTCAAAAATATTAAAATGTGGGGCACCTGGATGGTTCAGTCAGTTAAGCATCTGACTCTTGATTTCAGCTCAGGTCACAAACTCTAGGTTCCTGAGATTGAGCCCCAAGTCAGGCTGAGCCTGCTTGGGATTCTCTGTCTCCCTCTCTCTGGCCCTCCTCTGTTTGCACGTGCTCTCGCTCTCTCTCTCTCTCAAAAGTAAATAAATACATATTTTTTAAATTATTAAAATGTGAAAAAAGTACCTAGTAGTTGAAATAAGTATGATTTTAGTGTTTAAGGTGGCAGTTCAAATCATTAGAGAAGGGGTAACTATTCAACTATTGTAAAAATATAGTAGCAATTTGGGAAAAAATTAAGTTGAATTAAAAAATTAAATGTGATACAGTGAATCTACAAAAATACTACAGGAAAATATAGGTTTATATATAATCTTAAAATGGGGAAGTTTCTTTTAAAAGCAAGACACTATTCAGCAGAAAATCTCTTTTGATTAAGATAATTGACAAATGACAAGTACAAAAAAATATATATTTGCAAGATTGGTAATAAGGGCAGGTCTTACATATTAAGCAAGACAGGATGCTAATTTCGGAGTCCACACTATGTGGTAGAGAGTACATGAGACTATAAGCAGGATGTAAGAGCTGACATCCTGCTGTGCCAAAAAACCAGGAAGTAAACTGTGGTTAGTGACAACATCTGATTCCTAGAGCTACAGAAAAGGAAATATGATTGTGTGATTTTAGAAACCACCTAGTCCCTACTGACAATGTCAGTACAAGTACTTTGTGAACTCTAATATTATTAAGTAAACTGATACTTTACTAACTGTTCTCCTTCTTGGTTTTCTCCTAATGTTTTTGAATATTTTATGTTATGATTGTATATATTAATTGATTTTTGCTGAATGGTTTTCTTTTCTTTTTGGCTCTGCATTAAGTACTTTGTTTTTATATATAAGTGATTCTGATTTCATACAGATTACTGGTAGATGTGGCATCTCAGATGACCAGTTTTAAATTTTATTATTGTACTCTTCATCCAGTCCTCCAGTCATTAATGAACTTTTGAAAACCCTAGCTGTAAATGTGTCCAAGCTTTATATTTTCTCCTCAAGAAGGACCCTGTTTGTTATAAACTTTCTTCCTCATAGTTTTTTTTTTTTTTTAACTGGGGTATTTTTGTTTGATAGAATTAAATTCTCTGAAGTGTATAAAGGAATCAGCAGGATGATCAAGGATGCTATAAAAATATAACTGTCCATTGTGCTTTCAAAGGGGAATTAGATTATATGCCTAAACGGATAATTTGTCTTTACCCTTTCCTTGCACTGAGCTTAGCCCTGTCTACACATTGTTATCTATAGTGGTGGCTTGTAAAGCAAACACACTTTAGCTGTTCCGCTCTGAGCTGTGGTTGGTACAGCCAGCTTTTGATGTTTGTACATGTGACGTTCATTTCTATACCTTTGAATTCCAGATGAATTAATTAATACTTCTTAATGCACATTCATTGACTTCTGACTAAGGCATAGATTTGAACTGACGTCCCGGAGAGTTACTTAGCTAGGTCATAAGCCCAGCAGCTTGCCTGATAGCCACATCTCAACCCCTTCCTGTTGTCTTTTCCTTTCCATACATACAGTAATTCTTATAAACTGGTAAAAAGAGAAATCTTGTTTATGGAAAGTGGCCAGTCAAGCAGGAGACAACTTTAGTAGAAATTGAAAGGCAGTTACGTTGTGATGTGAGGATAAAGCAGGAGACATGTGACTCTCAAGAAAATGTGATTTGGGAGACAGCCAGAACCTAGATAAACAGTTCCACGTTTATAATTTGGGGATTCACAAAGGTTGGAGGACCAAACCCTTGCATTGTACCATATACGGGACATGTTCTTTTAAGATAATGCTATTTTTCTTGCAGTGTCCGAATTCATTATGTTTCACTTAAAGTATTCCTTGATAGTGGAATAAGTGTTAGAGAAGTATTCCCTGCAGTGCTAATACAGACAGATAAGGATGTCTTTACTGTCTAAAGTAGAAAAACTCCCACAAACAAACCAGAACGAGCAAAAATGAGAGTACAGTGAATTTGCAGGGCTAAGAATAAATTGCACATCCATGGCGATAACAGGACTTAATGTGCAACCATGGATCATTGTGGACTCTATGAAGTCCTTTTGTGCTCTGGGAAAAGTAACTGATAACACACTCTAGTCTTCATGGGAAAGTAGTTTGGGTGAGAGCTGCAGTCCTGCATTCTTTCATTAACTCAGTAAACATTTTTCGAGTTCCTGCTATATGCCAGGCATTTTGCTAACTGAGGAAGTGGATCTGAGAAAATAAAATCTCTAAGGCCAGGCTATGTACAGCCTAGAAAGAGGGACAGAAATGAAATCGGCTGTGATACACCAAGCCATGGATTAAGGGCATAGGAAAGAGTAGTGCCTGCCTCACCTGGGAGGTGGGAGGCCTCCAGGAGCTACTGTGAAGGAGATGTGAGTGTCAGCTGGCTAATCGGAAGGAAAGCAGTGGGGAGCAGTGGAGGCGGGTGGAAAAGCACAGGCAACGTTGTGAGCAAGAAGATACAGTCAGGGAACCACCAGCAGTGATCTCAAGGAGGTCAAAGAGCACAGAGCAGAGGAGTGTGGTAAAAAGTGCCCTTTGGGACTAGGCAGAGCTGGGCTTTGAATTTTAGACATGAGCATAGAAGCTAAGTGGCCTTGAGCAAAGGACTTAACTTTTCTGAGACTCAGTTTTCTCATCTGTAAAATGGGGATGGTCATATCTACTTTACAGTGTAAATTTTAAGGCCCAGAGATTGTGTGTGTACTGAAGCATTTAGCATAGTGCGTATCCCATGGTGGGCACACACTGGAACTCTGGTATTAAATATTTAGAGATGGAAGAAATAAGCACTTAACACTTTGTTTTACCCAGAGGTGGGAGGTCACTGAACTCCTCAAAGAGAGGCCGCTGGCTCAGAATCCCATAGAAGTAGTTCAGTAAAGACTTACAATGTTGACGTAATTTTCCATTTATATTGACTACATGTTTGACTTTATTTTTCTTTTTTAATTTTTTAAACATTTATTTATTTTTGAGGGACAGAGAGACAGAGCATGAGTGGGGGAAGGGCAGAGAGAGGAAGACACAGAATCCATAGCAGGCTGCAGGCCCAGAGCCGGATATGAGGCTCAAACACACGAACCTTGAGATCATAACCTGAGCAAAAGTCGAAGGCTCAGCTGACTGAGCCATCCAGGTGCCCCTATATGTTTGACTTTCTAAGAGAAGCCAGGACTTGGGAGATTATGATTTTCTTCAAAGATTAGTTCTGCCTTTATTTCTAAATGGTCATTTTTATTTGCATTTATTTGTAGTATCAAAAGTTGTCTGCAAGTATGATTCTCCTGGATACAGAGGTGCTTATTTGAAATTTGAGATGGTCTGTGTGAATTAACCTGTTTTCTACATTCTGTTTTGTATGTTACTGTAGTTTTTAACTTCTGGTTTCTCAGTAAGGAAAGGCAATCTGTGTGACCCAAAATTCTGATGTGCATTAAAATTGTTCTCTTGGCAAATGTACAAAAATCCAATTAGTTTCCAAAGGACAAATTGTCTTTGGGGACTCAGCTGATCTAAAATTCGTGACCGCGTCTGGAAGAAAATAGTACTCTAGGATTTTTTTGAACGCAGGCAACATACTGTGTGAAACAAGTTCTCATGTAAATTAACTTGGTTTACTTTTCTAGCTTTTATATTTGTGAGGATCCGTTTGCTTCTTTGGAGATAGATTCCAAGCATTCACAAAAGCATAAGATAATCTTTTTTTGCGGGGGCTGGGTGTTCAAGTCAATAAAACGTATAATAATTAATAATAATGTTTACTCAATTTCTTGGATTGTTATAGGGGTTTGCCAACTTGTAAATAAGATGGAGGAGAATACTGGCAAGGTTAAGCCTTTCAACCGAAATGACGAACAGTTTCTGGAGGCTTTCGTCATCTTTTGTGGCTTGGGGATCCAGAACACACAGATGTATGAAGCAGTGGAGAGAGCCATGGCCAAGCAAATGGTCACACTGGAGGTGGGCTGACAACTGTGGGACTCTCGGTCTCTGCAGCCACACTCAGCTTCTGCCTTTCCCGCCAAAACAACTCGTGGGGTCTGTGTGTGATAGCAGCGTCTCCTCACGAGAATCAGACTGAATCCTTAGTTCCTCACGGAAACAGCTAAGGAAACGGAGACCCAGAATATTTTAGAGACTAATCAAAGGTCTCATGACCAAACCAAAACTCAGGCTGTTCGTCCCTTCACTCTTCTGACCTTAAGAATGCATTCACACAGATGTCTGCTGCCCGTGCGGCCTGTCTGTCCCTGCTCCAGTGCCTGAGCATCCCTGTCCCCTGGTGAACAGCTGTACTCATACATTTTGAAAGACAAAAATAGAAACCCTAAGCACTCAGAGAACCAGAAGTGAGGAAAAGGGAAACTCTTTCAGATTACAGATGTATGGATCCCACTTCTGAATACCCTGATTCATAAGTCTTGGGTAGAGCCTGGGAATCTACATTATTCCAGAGCTTCCCCCAGGTGATTCTGAATGTGCAGGCAGCTTGTGACCCACTGGCCTGGGACACTGACCTTCGGCAGGCTCCCTCCCGAGGAGGATTACCCTACCCAAGTGGGGCCAGCCCTTTCCAGGTGTATTTCACTAACTGCCTGAAAATGTTCACTTTGCACAACCCAGAAATTTCTTACATCAGAGACCCAGTTTAGGGAAATAGACTTCAAAAGGGCAAACATCTCTATTTATTCATACAGTGGCGTGAAGTATGTTTGAATATTTGCCTACTCCTATGTAATTGAGATCAGTGGGAATCCATGTTTAGAAACTGTAATGTTTCCTCCAATCCTCTAATAAGTTCCTAACCTAAATAACTAGAAAGATATATAAGTAAAAATTTACTAATAACCAAGATAGTATTAGTAATGATGAATATATAACATGAATAGCTTTGCCATGGTATTATATAAGAGACCTTGGATTATAAGCCAGTGGAAATTTTTTTTTGAAATACACACATGTAGCTATAGGTGCATATATATATATATATATATATATATATACACACACACACACACACACACCCAAATATATGTATGTGTGTATATATATGTGCACACATATACCTCAAATTACATCTATACACATACATATATGTACATATAGTGTCACACATATATACATATGTATGTATACATGGGTGCATGTGTGTATATACATATATTTTTAATCAAATTTTTTATACTTCCCTTGGTTTTGCACTGAATTGAATCTAAGCCAGCTATCAATTAGAAATTATCTCTTCTTGTAAAAACGTTTTATTATGGAAAATTGCAAGCATATACAGAAGTATACTAAAATAGCTTAGTGAGTGCCCATGTACTCATTAGCCATCTTAATAATTATTGACCCCTGGCCAATATCATTCCATTCATACACTTGCTCACTTCTCTGCACTCTTCCACTTTAATCCATTGATTATTTTGAAGCAAATCCCAGACATTATATAATTTTGTTCAAAATCTTCGAGTATTTTCCTGATTGAGATTTATTTCTATTTTAACACTATAGTTTTACTTCAGTTAAATATATGAGTAACTAGGCTTTTACTTAGTCTAAACATTTATTTTATTTCAATTCATTATGGGAAGTCCTATCGATGCTCACAAGTTTAACCTTGAAAAAGATTTTCCTTTCCTTACAAGGCATTGGATAAAAGCTAGGGACACCAATCCCTCAGGTTTTCTTAGGACAGTGAATTATTTTGACCTGGAAGCCATGGTCATTATAATGACCAACAAAACAACAATAATAATAGCTAACCTTTGCCAAATGTTTACTCTGTGTTCTGATGCTCATGTGTACAGACATACCTCATTTTATTGTGCTTTGTTTTATTGCTTGTCACAGATACTGCATTTTTTACAAATTAAAGGTTTGTGGCAACCCTATGTTGAGCACATCTGTCAGTATCATTTTTCCAACAGCATTTGCCCACTTCATGTCTCTGTGTCACATTTTGGTAATTCTTACAATAGTTCAAGCTTTTTCATTATTATTATATTTGTTATGCTAATCTGTGATCAGTCATTAGGACCTGCTGAAAACTCAGGTGATGGGTTCCATTTTTTTTTAGCAATAAAGTGTTTTTGAAATAAGGCATCATATATTTTTTTAGAAGCAATGCTATTGCACACTTAATAGACTATAGCATAGTGTCAGCATAACTTTTATGTACACTGGGAAACCAAAAAGTTCATTTGACTCCCTTTATTACAATATTAGCTTTATTGCAATAGTCTGGAAATAAACCCACTATATCTCAGAGGTAGGCCTGTATTAACAAAATTAATCGTTAACAACCGTATGAGTAAGGTGTTATTATTATCTCCAGTGTGACAAAATTTATTTTTTAAAACTTAGAATGGTATGTTATTCCTGTATCAATTTAAGTCTGAAAATGGCTTACCTTTTTATCAATCCTGCTAATATCTTTGGGGTTTTTAGTAAATCTATGTTGTCTCTGTCAAAGATGAACTTCAAAAAATATTTTTTTAAAAATATGGTAGATGTTTTAAATGTGACCACTGCCCTGATTCAAAAGAATGTCTAAAATATTATCCTATTACTTTGAAGTCATTACTTTTGAATATGGAAATTAATGATTCTTCTGTTGAGTGATGAGAAAATAGTAAGCCTGTCTGTTTAACTCTACTAGGGTAAGAGAAAGTGTACTAGTTAGGTGTTGAAAGCAGGGTCCCAGGCCCCCTTGTCCCCTCACTGAGTGCCTCACGTCCCCAGATGTTACTGGATGGATTTATGGGGCAGCGCTGCCTATCTTGATCTGTGTGACATCATGTTCTAGCCATGCCATTTTTCTTTATGAAATTCTAGAGTAGTTACAGCCCTCCCCTGAGAGCTTCTTCTAGACTCCTTGCTTTCCAAATGTCAATGTTAAGTGTCAGTTTACGCAAAAGATTTTTTCGTAATTCTCACAAGTAAAAATAACTGAAGTCAGTATTATTTTCTAAAAAGCAGTGCAAAAAGAAAAAGCACAAAATAAATTTTCTGCCAACTTTGAGCCAGTAGCATCGCTTATCAATAATGTGTTCATTACATCAACAGTGTCAGAATAAAAGTGACAAGACTTTCTCTAAACACAGAGAGAGTATACCTTTTGGTCTTCTGAAACAAGCAATTGAGTCAAATCTGGGATTTTTCTTTCTGTTGAAGAAAAGCAGCAAACAAGATTTGACATTCTGAGGTGTCTAGTTCTCTCTCCAGGAAGTCTTAGCAGAATCTCGAGCTTGAGATTGTAGTCTACATTTGGTAGTTTTCTCTTGGATAACCTGTTTTCTTTGGTTTCTTACCCTATAGGTTCTGTCGTATCACGCTTCAGCAGCAGAGGAAGAAACAAGAGAGCTCCAATCCTTAGCGGTAATTCTCTTTCTTTGTAAAAGTGACTGACTACAGACATTTAATTAATACATAAACATGCTTCTCTTAGGACAACTACTTCCAATGCAATGGTCCCATTTTTTTCATTGTATTATTATTATTTACTTTGAGAGACAGAGAGTGAGCAGGGAAGGGGCAAAGAGAGAGGGAGGGAGAGAGAGAATCCTAAGCAGGCTCCACACCATCAGCACAGAGCGTAATGCAGAGCTAGAACCCATGAAGATCCCATGAGATCATGACCTCAGCCAAAACCAAGAGTTGGGCATTTAACTGGTTGAGCCACCCAGGCACCCCAGCAATGGTCCCATTTAATTAAATGTGGTAAATATTTAGATGGACATTCATAAAAATATTTAATCAGTTCTACTTTATTGTAGGGCTAAAGAGTCACTGATGATCCAAAGCAAAAGATAACATACTGACTTTGTAGTACATTATATGATTCTGAATTTTTTTTCAATAATGTCACATCTTTCTTTTTTTTTTAAATTTTTTTTTCAATGTTTTTATTTATTTATGGGACAGACAGAGACAGAGCATGAACAGGGGAGGGGCAGAGAGAGAGGGAGACACAGAATCGGAAACAGGCTCCAGGCTCCGAGCCATCAGCCCAGAGCCTGACGCGGGGCTCGAACTCACGGACCGCAAGATCATGACCTGGCTGAAGTCGGACGCTTAACCGACTGCGCCACCCAGGCGCCCCAATAATGTCACATCTTTCTTAGGCCAAAACTAAATTTACTTTTCAGCTCCTGGGGACAATGTGAACAGGTGACTGACTGTGAGGTGGTTGTTTGGTTAGGGTAACGACAACAAAGATTTTATAATTTGTTATCAATAATCTGCTCTGCATTATTGAGAATTGAGAGTGATTTTAATGTCTGACCACATGGCCTATGGAATGTTACTTGAAATTGGGTTCAAATAAGGTCAGCTCCTGAATTCTTATTACATTGTTATTTAGTATGCTATGAGAGAAAAAGCACACTGATAATGTAAGTAGAATGTTAAATGTTCTAGGTCGCGGTTGAGATTAATGAAAATTTGAGGCACTTACACATTTACAGCAAAGGCTCGCCTTCTGAAATTTACTTGAGACAACACGGATGAGGTCTATGTGAGATGTGACAGGAGTCTGTAAAGAATGAGAAGGGTGTGAACAGATCACTGAGATTCTTTTTCATTGTCCTCATCATAGCTGGCCAAATGCCAACCCTCTGTGGCCTTACCTACATTTTCTCACGAAAACTGCACAGCTATATTATGAGGGCCACACTGAAGTTAGAGAAGCCAAGTGACTTGCTCAAGGTCACACTGGCAGAAAGAGGGGAAGTCAGGATACAAACTCACACGGTCTAGTTCCAGAGCCCATGCATACAACCACTGTGCTGTCTGTTATGAGCTGTTAGGGACAGAGAAGATTAAAGATGATTGAAATGTTTTGACCTCCACCATTAAAAAAATGATGGTGCCATGAATTAACTAAAGTGGAAATATTAAGAAGGAAAACTTGGCAGATTTGACTTTAGAACGTGGTAAGTGTGAGGTGCTGGTGGAAGGACTCAATGGACGTCTTCAGTAATCATGAAAGGCAGGACTGGAGTGGGGAGGGGCTGAACCAAAGGTGGCGATTTGGAGGTCCAGCCTTGTGGTTTGGGGCAGTCCCATGGGGGTAGAGCAGTTGGGAGAAAGGCCTGAAAGACTGAAGGCAGAAATTTTTGGAATCTGGGTTTCTGTGGAAGGAGTGGGAAAAGAACCTGGCTGAGGTACAGATGTGGTCGTTAAACAGGGAGGAAGATTTAGGATGGGGCAGTGGCGCAGAAGGCAGAAGTTTCAAAAAGGAAGGAGGTCCTGTTGGTTGTAGAAGGTTGAGAAGTAGGACTGAGGAAGGCTGTTGCATTCTGTGATCATGTGATTGTTCAGACGGCAGCTTTAGGAGTAAAACTGCGAGAGTTAAGAGTAAATGGTGGCAAAACGGAGGAAATGAATATAGACTAGTTTTAAAAGATAAGTTTTGTATAAAGCAAGGAGTGGAGAAGTAGTTATTAAGGATGCTGGCTGATGTTTTTGTTTTGGTTTGCTTTGTGTTGTGCACAAGCCTCGCTCACAAGGAAGAGAACCAGCATGTTCGTGGATGGAGGGCAAAGGTACGGCAATGAGGGAGTGCAAGGCAGGGAAGAGATCTGGACCTTGGAGCAGCCTAGGCATTGAGCGAGACAAGAGGGAAGCGATGATAGTAATAATAAGAATAGCTACATTTATTGAGCACTTACCTCATACATGGCATGTTGGAAGTTCTTTGTGTGTGTTCACTAAGTGTATTTAGTCCACAGCAGCCCCATCAGGTCGGTATGGTTAGCAGGTGGAATGTGAGGAATTTGAGATTGAGAGGCTTTAGGTTGTCCTGCTCGGGATCTCCCCGGTCGTAAGTGATGGTGCCAGTACTAACTCCGGGCAGCCCAGATCCAAAGCCCAGACTCTCCTGTGTGGCACTGGAGAGGTAATGAGCTGGAAAAGGAAGGCTGAGGACTTACAGATGTTCTCAGTTAAATCAGTGAGTAGAAAGCGGAGTCATTTATTTGCCAAGAACAGTTTAAGGAACTTGGGATGTTTCACCTGAAAGGTTAAGCTTCTTTTGGGGTTAGCCTCATTCGGGATGGACTTTATTTACTTTGTTCATGGTGGTATTTGAAGAAACGAACAGTTCTTCAATTATTTACAGAGGTTTATAGGTTATAAATATCTTTCACATCAGGCTTAATTGGCCTGTTGGTCTCATCCTTCCAGAATGATGAAGTTTTTAACTAAATGCATACTGTGAGTTGGACATTATCACATGGAAAGATACATCTTGAAGTGCTTGCGAGCACTGCAAGAGCATTAAATTAGTTCTAAAATGAGGGCAAGGTTACACTCTGCCATGTGTTGTTTTAGATAAATAAAAACTAGCAAATAGAGCAATTTCTGAAGATAATGCTAAAAACATCACTAGGATATTAAACTTTGCTTTCACTTTGAAAATAGCAATCTTTCAGAAAAAATCTGAAAATTATTTTCTCAATTATTTTTATAATTTTAGCAAGAGAAAAACGCTTTGGAATAACTGAAAATTGCTATATTGCAGTATTGTTCAAAACCATCTGTTGTTTCATTTGGAAAATAGATTTCTGGCAGCTGCATTGGGAAATTTAGGGTTACGTCACTTATAGGTCAGCTAATTTATTTAAATTGGTTGAAATTCAGCAACTGAATTCAATACTGGTTTTCCATCAGCCTAATAAAAATTCCTTTACAGCCCCGACTGCACAGGTGTCTGCATCATCCAGCGACTACCAAAGTTGCTTTGTCGTGTATCTGATTATTTATCTCAATTTAAGACCTAAAATAAATTGAAAAGCTGCCTAATGTTTTCTTCACTTTTATTTTTACAAGTTAGTTCTGGAGAGAATTAAATAATATATTTAAGTATACCAAATATTTATGCCTGTTTCCAGAAAAGTTCTCTAATTATAACAAAAGTATAACCAAGTTGATAGGAAACTCAAAATCCTTATTTTTTCCCCTTTGTTTTACTTGAGTTTTTAATCTAATTTCTCTTGACTTAAAATTGGGTGTAGCAGAAATAAGGCCTTAAACTAAGCATTTTACCATATATCTTTAATGATCCTTAGTCACAAGTTGTTGAGATAAAAATAAATGAACCCCAGCTACCTGGCAATGGTTATTAGAAAATTATTAGTTAAGATATCAGAATGAAATCAGTATTTATTACCAGTAACTGAGTATTTGATTGACTGGTTTCCTTTTCTGCTTTCCTCTTTTGTTAGAAGAGTAGAGAATAAATATGTATTAGAGTTTAGTTTTTTGAAATAAGCTCAGTTTTGTCGTGGGGTCACTGCTTATTCAGTTTATCTCTATAGCTTCTGCTTTATAGCAATTTCTGAATCATATGTAATGTATATAAAAGCAAACTCACCCTTTCGTGATCCTGAAAGGTTTCTGCATCAAAATAGTGAGATAGGGAGAAGCTGACCTCTCAGGCGGGATTTCCTAGAACAGAATTTGCTTCATTTTGACCTTAATCTTTCAGAGCCAGAAACGTCATGTGAACTTTCTTGATCAGGAGTGTGTTCCTGCTGCAGGTGACAGCAGCAAAGGGCAGAGCCATGTTTCTGACTCAAATCCCTGATGCCCAAGTCAGTGGCAGAGTATAGAACTAATTCCTTGTATCAAGATGATCATCACATCCCCCACTTTTTGAGAAAATCTATATATGGATAGTCAAATTATAAATAGAAAATTTTGAGCCAATAATAACAAAGAGTTGATGTTATGATCTTGATAACCAGTGTCGCTGAACTGTAGTAACCTACGGCATCCAGGAAGGCACACTCTTCCTCAAACAGTGCTAGAATGACCCTGAAACCGTCTGGGTCTTTTGGACTTCCTCTATACCATCCATTGATACATTCGTTTTTATAGATTTCTATAACATTAACTGGGCTGTGTCTTTTCCACATTGGCAAGACTTAGTAAATTCTGTTTGATTCTTCCTGCTTTCCTTCGGCAAGCTAACCTTATCTTTTCTGCTTTGAATTCACTAGTACATTACTTCCGATGGTAATCTTAGCTCCAGAATATAGTGTCACCATTCTTCAGCTTCTTATATACTAAATAGATGTTAACCAGACTAATTCCTCATTTAGTCATAAACTTACCCTGAGAGTTTTACTTATAAGCATATGTACATATTATCAGAATCTTGACATTAACATGTGCCATCTTTGCATGGTTTTGAAAACTGTATGCTCATTAGTTTTTATATTCTGTGCCTCTTTGCCATTGAGATTTAAAAGATGACATTTAGGGACACCTGGGTGGCTCAGTTGGTTGAGCATCCAACTTTGGCTCAGGTCATGATCTCACAGTTCGTGAAGTTCGAGCCCTGTGTCAGACTCATTGCTCTCTGCAGAGCCCACTTCGGATCCTCTGTCCCCCAATCTCTCCACCCCTTCCCAGTTCATGCTTTCTCTCTCAAAAGTAAATAAAAACATTTGAAAACAAATAAATAAATAGTCACATTTATATAATGTTAGAAAGAAGGAAAAGTCATAAAACATGTTGGTATAGTTATTGAAGAAAATATGCTAATCCAGCCGTGCTGTGCCTTATTCACTTCTGTATTCTCTATAAGATTCGGTTCCACATACTAAGTTGGTTATTTACTTCCCTTTGAATAAGTAAGATTTCTTTTTCATATGTATTTGGATTCACTTCCCTCTTAGAGAAAGAAATTCTAACAGGCTTGTAAGTGGTATGGATTTTTTCTTTAAAAACATGTTTTCTGTGCATGTTAGAAGTAGGGAAGAGAGACATTAGCCTTCTGTAAAGTATAATGTGATGGCTGTCAAACTGGCTTTATTCAAAGACCTAGAAACAAACTGCTCCACATAAAATGGTGCCCCAATAGGTGGGGGTAGTGATCAGGGACTGACAGGGAGAGCTTAAAACACCTAACTGAGGGTCTCTGCTTGTAGCTACCAATGAACCCATGAGATATCTTACATTAATTTTATGCCTGAAAATAGTTTCCTTCAATAACTGATCATTGAGGAAAACCTCTTTTCATCCTAACATTTATAATGAATAAACGTCAGGAGTAATGTAACAAAATGCCTTTATACAATACTGAAGCTAATTGGAAGAATTTGACATTTTATGGATGGCCAAGTTCAGTATCAGCTCTTCTTTTCAAACTTATTTTAAGAAATGACTTTCTGAATAAGGGAGCCTTGCCGTAACAGTTGGCAGTTAGGAGTTATTTTGTAATTTTTATTTTAGCTCTTGAGATTTGATACTTCAGACCTAAGGCGGGTAGAATGCCTTTGATAGCAGTGTGACCTTTTTTGTATTAAGGTTATACAGTCGAGCAAGTTGTGTAGCCATGTGGCCACATGTCTTTATTTTCTTCTGAGGTGACCAGAGACTTTGCCACAGGCTAAATATAAACCTTTTTCATGAGGCATCCACCCAAAATAAGAAACTCAATAGTTTTTAAATGATCCTTTTATTTACCTTACCCAAGTATATTATTTTCCATGGACACATGCTTTTTGGGTTTCAAGGAGACTATACACTTTACAAATAGATTATTTCCTATAAAGTTTTATTTCTCTATTAAGTAAACAAAGAGGCACCCACCCTCTACACTTGTGTAGAGGCCTTCATAATGAGAAACAGTTGAATTTAAAAAAAAAAAAAAGGTTGTTTGTCTTATATAAAGTTCAGGATAGATTCTCTTTGACTTTATTTATTTATTTTAATATGAAATTTATTGTCAAATTGGTTTCCATACAACACCCAGTGCTCAGCCCAACAGGTGCCCTCCTCAATGCGCATATACCTACTTCCCCTCCCTCCCACCCCTCCATCAACCCTCAGTTTATTCTCAGTTTTTAAGAGTCTCTTATGGTTTGCCTCCCTCCCTCTCTTTTTTTTTTCCCCTTTCCCTCCCCCATGGTCTTCTGTTAACTTTCTCAGGATCCACATAAGAGTGAAAACACATGGTATCTGTCTTTCTCTGTCTGACTTATTTCGCTTAGCCTAACACTGTCCAGTTCCATCCACGTTGCTACAAAAGGCCAGATTTCATTCTTTCTCATTGCCAAGTGGCTTTCCATTGTATATATAAACCACAACTTCTTTATCCATTCATCAGTTGATGGACATTTAGGCTCTTTCCATAATTTGGCTATTGTTGAGAGTGCTGCTATAAACATTGGGGTACAAGTGCCCCTGTGCATCAGTACTCCTGTATCCCTTGGGTAAATTCCTAGCAGTGCTATTTCTGGGTCATAGGGTAGGTCTATTTTTAATTTTTTGAGGAACCTCCATACTGTTTTCCAGAGCAGCTGCACCAGTTTGCATTCCCACCAACAGTGCAAGAGGGTTCCCGTTTCTCCACATCCTCACCAGCATCTATAGTCTCCTCATTTGTTCATTTTAGCCACTCGACTGGTGTGAGTGGTTTTGATTTGTATTTCCCTGATGGGGAGTGACGTTGAGCATCTTTTCACGTGCCTGTTGGCCATCCAGATGTCTTCTTTAGAGAAGTGTCTATTCATGTTTTCTGCCCAGTGCTTCACTGGATTTTTTTTTTTCAGGTGTGGAGTTTAGTGAGTTCTTTATAGATTTTGCATACTAGCCCTTTGTCCGATATGTCATTTACAAATATCTTTTCCCAGTCCGTCGGTTGTCTTTGACTTTAGAAAAATAGGTGACTATATTCAGGTTCTCCAGGGAAACAGAACTAGTAGGAGAGAGATTTACTCTGAAGAATTGGCTCACACAGTTATGGGGGCTGAGAATTCCAGCAGTGTTATGTCTGCAAGGTTGGAGACCCAGGAAAACCAGTGGTATAATTCAGTTTGAGTCTAAAGGCCTGAGAACAGAGGAGCTGATGCTTGAAATCCAAGTCCAAGGGCCTGAGAAGATGAGATGAGATATTCCAACTTCATAGGAAGCAAAAAAGGCATGTTCTTCCATCCTCTACCTTTTGTTCTATTCAGGCCCTGGACAGATGCATCATGTCCACCCACATTGAAGAAGGAAGTCTACTGAGTCCACTGATTCAGTGCTCATCTCATCCAGAAATACTTTCACAGACATACACAGAAATAGTGTTTAGTGTGTCTAGTCAAGTGAGATGTAAAATTAACCATCACAAGTGACTAAAAAAAGTAGTTAAGTATGTACTTTCATTATCTATCGTTGTGTTATTAGGGAGCACGTGCAAACTACTAACATCCTTGTGTCATTAAACTTTAAAAACTATGTATTTCAATTATTTATGTGCCTATCCTCTCCATCAGGCTATTAGTTCTTGAGTCGTCATCATCATAGCTACCATCTAGTGATTGCTGAATAAGAACCTGGTTTACATATCTTGTTAAGTGAGTGAATGAATCAATCAGTAGATTCTGGAAAATCTAAAGTTTTAGAGAGCCTATAATCTAGCCTGAAATAACATAACCCAAACTCCTTCAGCATCCAATAAGATTTTGCTTTCTTTCTTCTTAAAATGATTATGAAACTAGAAATAACGTAATAGTTGATGAAATACATAAAGAAGCATAGGGCTAGAGAGAAACCAGGTTCAACTTCCAGCTCCATGATCTCAGGCAAATCTGTGACTTCTCCGTGTCTCAGATTCTTTATGTATAAAAAGAGGATAATAGAAGAATTTACCCTGCAGAGTTGTGAGTGGAGTTCCTGGTACCTGTGTGCCCAGGAAGTATTAGTTGTTAGTAGTGGTAACAGTGGGAGGAAAATCAGTTCTCAGTCTAGTAGTAGCAGCATCAAGATTTTGATGTACCTTGTCATGTTCCAAGTCTTTTTGCCTCAGCCCTTCTAATAATGTGCACTTCAATGAAGTATACACTCATTTTTTAAATTAGTCTAAGTGGAAGAGGTAGGTGGACTATCTGGAAGAAAAATGTACCATGTGTTGTAAGAGCAAGTGTAAACCTTTGTTTAAAGTTTAAACAGTTTTCTACACGAGGGCAGTAATCTAGAATTGACCATTTTGAGTAACTTCTTGCCAGAGTTGCTAGGATATTGGTCATCGCTTTCCCATCATGAGTTTCCAGTGTTCTTGGAAGTGAATGAATCAAACTTTAATGAGACTTAAGACAAGCTGAAGTTGATTGTTAAAAAACTATAGTAATGAAATATTTATTGTGCAGATGAAAAGAATTCAACTATATTAAAAAATTTTTAAAGCAAATAAAATTCATAATTGAACTATAGGGTAAGAAAGCATATTCTATAATATCTGTTGTTTCTGACACAGCATGGTTCATTATTGATGTTAACATTTGTATTATAACTCTTTGCCAAATTAAATTAAATTAAATTAAATTAAATTAAATTAAATTAAATATTATGGAGAACTGGTTAGGTGCTTGATGATATCAAAAAGATTTTCATTCACACATTTATACTTACCTCCTACTCGATGTGGGCTCCACATAACAATAAATAAGTCTCTACCCTCTTCGAACTTGAATAGTGAAGGACTGTATGTATAACATAATTATACAATATTATATGATTATAATCAGAAAAAAGGCTATAACTTTAAAGTGTAGGGCATTGTGAAATTATATAATATAGAGACATTCTAGAATATCTAGAATGGTCTGAGGTATATGTAGTAATTCACATAAGAGATGTGGCAAGTCTGTGATTTCATACTACACTGTAATTCAGCAACCTGCAAGGTAAGATTGAATCTAGGTTTTGGCTACATTAATGCTTCAAGAAATAGAATGTTTAGATTTGCAATCAAGATCCAGAGCTCACTGCCTCCCATGGACATACCAAAACTACAACTACATATAAAACAACTTATCAGGGTGCCTGGGTGGCTCAGTCGATTAAGTATCTGACTTCGGCTCAGGTCATGATCTCATGGTTTGTGAGCTCAATCCCCACGTCAGGCTCTGTGCTGACAGCTCAGAGCCAGAAGCCCACTGTGGAATCTGTGACTCCCTCTCTCTGCCCTTCTCCCGCTCACATTCTGTCTCTCAAAACAAAAAATTGTTTTTGTTTAAAAACAACTATCTCCAAGAACAACTTGAAGACTAGCAGACCTAAGATTTTACACAACTAAGGATATAAAGAAATAGTCGCATCAAGATGACCAGGAGTGGCAAAGAGGCAGAGACAGTCTACTAAACTCAGGACTCACACCTCCCCAGCATGGCAGCAAATGGGAGGATATCATGACTGCAAAGGCCCTCTCTGAGGAACAGGGATCCAGTACTCACATTGGGTTCTCTGACCCAGGAAACCTGCACTGGGAAGATGAGCTCCCATAACATCTGGCTTTGAAAACCAGTGGGGCTTAAGTCCAGGAGAGCCAGAAGACAGCAGGAAATCAAGACTCCACTCATAAAGGGCATGTGCACAGTCTCACTTGCTCTGAGTCCCAGAGCAGAGGCAAGAGTTTGAAAAGTACCTGTGTTACATGTGAATGAGATTCATTGACTAATTTAATTGACTAAATTTAGGGCACAGAACTAATTTGGGATCTGTTGGAACTTTATCCAGGGATAGAAGTACTGTGAATGCCATTTTTTTTTTTCACTCCCCTTCTACCTACTTGTCCTGAGTAGCTGCCCTATCTAGCAGGTGCTGTGTCTGACACCATCCATCTACAGTGCTAGCACTGCTTGCCCTACCCTGGCATTTCCCTGCAAATTGCCTCACCCAACCCACCAGCTCTGGCCAGTGCTCCTCTCAAGTGGCTGTCTGCCTCACCACACCTGATGGGTGGCCTTGGTGACAGTGGCACTGCCCCAGGTAACCTCACCCCACCACAACCAGTGATTGGCCCTCCACCCTGCCACACCCAGAGGGTGGTGTTGGCTGGGATAGGTAACCAGGAGAGTTTCCACTACAGGGCCCCACAGGATAGTTTCTATATAGAGCTACTCCTTTGAGACAAGGAGACATAACTGATCTACTCAATATATAGAAGCAAACACAGAGAGTCAGGGGGCAAAATGAAGAGACAGAAAAACATGTTCCAAATGAAAGAACAAGACAAAACTGCAGAGAACAAATAAATGAAATAAACAATCCACCAGATAAGAAGTTCAAAGAAATGGTCATAATGATGCTTATTGATCTTGGGAGAAGAATGGTTGAATACAATGAGAACTTCAACAGAGAGACAGAAAATACAAAAGAGAGCCAATCAGCTGAAGAATACAAGAACTGAAATGAAAAGCTAGAATCAACAGCAGATGCAGAAGATGCAGAAGTGCAGATTCTCTAAGATTAGGGTAGGGGTAGGGGAGAATCACCCAATGAGAACAAAAAGAAAAGAAAATTTTTAAAAGTGACAATAGTTTAAGGGACAACATTAAGCATACTAACACTCACATTATAGGGGTTCCAGAAGGTGAAGAGAGAGAGAGAGGGACAGAAAACCTGCTTGAAGAAATAATGCCACAAAACTTCCCTAACCTGGTGAAGGAAGAAAACACTCAACTCCAGGAAGCACAGAGAGCCCCAAAAAGATGAACCCAAAGACACCCATACCAAGACACATTATAATCAAGATGTCTGAAGTTAAAGAGATAATCTTAAAAGCAGCAAGAGAAAAACAACTAGTTACATACAAGGGAGCCCCTATAAAATTATCAGCTGATATTTCAGCAGAAACTTTATAGGCCAGAGGGAGTGGTATGATATATTCAAACTGCTGAAAGGAAAACAACAACAATAATATTCTACCTGGCAAGGTTATCATTCAGCATTGAAGGCGAGATAAGGAGATTCCTCAATAAGCAAAAGCTAAAGGAGTTTATCACCACTAAACTGACCTTACAAGAAACTTTAAAAGATACTTCATTAAATGGAAAAGGAAAAGCCATAATTAGCAATAAGAAAATTATTTTAAAAAATCTCACTGGTATAGGTAAAGATATAGTAAAGGTACTAGGTCAACCACTTATATAACTATTATGGAGTTTAAAAGACAAAAGTAATAAAAATTTTCTATATCTACAATAATTATTCAAAGAATACACAAAATATGTGTAAAATATGATGTCAAAAAATGTATTGGGTAGAATGAAAATCTAATGCTTTAGAATGTGCTTGAAATTTAGTGACCATCAACTTAATACAGACTGGTATATACCTAGGAAGTTATATATGAACTTTATGGTAACCACAAATGAAATGCCTACAATAGATATACAAAAAATTGAGAGTAAGGAATAAAAACATGACCCTAAAGACAGTCACAAAATCATACGGGAAGAAAGCAAGAGAAAAAGGAACAGAGAACTACAAAAACAACCAGAAAACAATCAACAAAATGGCAAGAAGTACATATCTACATATCTGTCAGTAATTAAATGTAAATAGACTAAATGCTCCCATCAAAAGAAATAGGGTGGCTGAATAGATTAAAAAAAAGACCAACTTATACATTACCTACAGAGACTCACTTGAAATGTAAAAACACACACAGGGGTGCCTGGGTGGCTCAATCAGTTAAGCATTCAAGTCTTGATTTCAGCTCAGGTCACGATCCCAGGGTGGTGAGATTGAGCCCTGCATCAGGCTCTCTGCTGAGCATGGAGCATGCTTAAGATTCTCTCTCTGTCCCTCTGCCCCTCCCCTGCTCTTTCTCTCTAAAAAAATAAAAGCACACATAGACTGAAAATGAAGGAATGGAAAAAGATATTTCATGCAGATAGAAGCAAAAAAAAAAAAAAAGCAAAATAGACTTTAAAACAAAGATTGTAACAGGAAAAAGAAAGACATGACATAATGATAAAGGGATCACTCCAACAAGAGGGTTATCAAGTGTCTTTTCCAACCACAACTGTATGAGCTAGAAATGAATTACAAGAAGAAAAGTGGAAAAAATACAGACACATGGAGGCTACTCAATATGCTACTAAACAACCAATGGGTCAGTGAACAAATCAAAGAGGAAAGAAAAAAATTCCTAGAGATGAGTGAAAGAGTCGGACGCTTAACCGACTGAGGCACCCAGTCACCCCCAATGGCATTTTTTACAGAACTCAAACAACTAATTCTAACATTTGCATGGTACCACAAAAGCCCCCCAATAACCAAAGCAACCTTGAGAAAGAAGAGCAAAGCTGGAGGAATCACGCTTGCTGTTTTCAGACTATACTACAAAGCTGAGTAATCAAAACAGTTTACTACTGGCACAAAAACAGACACATAGACCAATGCAACTGACTAAAGAGTGCAGAAATCTGTGGTCAGGAGGTTTGAGGTCAGGAGGTCAATCAATGTATTGACCTATGGTTAATTAGTCTTCAACAAAGAAGGTAAGAATAGACAACGGTTAAAAGACAGTCTCTTCAGTAAATGGTGTTGAGAAAACTGGACAGCTACGTGCAAAAGAATGAAACTGGGCCACTTATACTATATACAAAAATAAACTCAAAATAGATTAAAGACTTAAAGGTCATAGTGGAAACCATAAGACTCTTAGAAGAAAACATAGGCAATAAACTCTGACATCATCTGTCTCCTCAGGCAAGGGCAACAAAAGCAAAAATAAACAAGTGGGACTATATCAAACAAGAACGGTTTTACATAACAAAACCAAAACAAAAAGGCAGCCTACTGAATGGAAGAAGATATTTGCAAATAACTGGTCTCTAGCTGTGAAAGTCCTACATGGCATCTTCTTCCAATAGAAGGTGCTTCCTCTCTATTGGAAACCTGTTGTTTAGTGTAGCCACCTTCATTAATTATCTTCACTAGATCTTCTGGAGAACTTCCTGCAGCTTCCACATCAGCACTTGCTGCTTCACCTTGCACTTGATGTTATGAAGAATTTTCTTTCTTTAAACCTCATGAGCCAACCTCTGCCAGCTTCAGACTTTTCTTCTGCAGCTTCTTCACTGAAGAAGATCTGAAGAGAGTTAAGGTCTTGCTCTGGGGTTAGGCTTTGATTTAAGGTAATGTTGTGGCTGGTTTGATCTTCCATCCAGACCGCTAACGCTTTCTCCATATCAACAAGAAGGCTATTTCACTTTCTTATCATTTGTGCCTTCGCAGGAGTAGCACTTTTACTTTCCTTCAAGAACTTTTCCTTTTCATTCTCAACTTGACTAACTAGAGCATGAAGCCTAGCTTTTGGCCTACCGTGGCTTTTGACATACCTTGCACACTAAGCTTAATCATTTCTACCTTTCGATTCAAGTGAGAGATGTGCAGCTCATCCTTTCACTTGAACACTTAGAGGGCACTGCAGGGTTATTAATTGACCTCATTTCAATATTGTTGTGTCTCGGGGAATAGGGAGGCCTGAGGAGAGGGAGAGAGAGAGAGATGGTGGAACAGCGGGCTGATGAAGCAGTCAGAACACATACCACATTTATGGACTAAGTTTACCATCTTATGTGAGCACAGTTTGTGGTGCCCCAAAGCAATTACAGTAGTAATATCAAAGATCACGTATCACAGATCATTATAACACATAGAATAATAATGGGAAAGTTTGAAATATTGTGAAAATTACCAAAATGTGACACAGAGACATGAAGAGAGCAGATGCTGTAGGAAAAAATGGTGCTGACAGATTTCTCGATGCAGGGTTGCCATTAATCTTCAACTGTTTAAAAAAACAGACAAACAGGGGCGCCTGGGTGGCGCAGTCGGTTAGGCGTCCAACTTCAGCCAGGTCACGATCTCGCGGTACGTGAGTTCGAGCCCCGCGTCGGGCTCTGGGCTGATGGCTCAGAGCCTGGAGCCTGTTTCCGATTCTGTGTCTCCCTCTCTCTCTGCCCCTCCCCCGTTCATGCTCTGTCTCTCTCTGTCCCAAAAATAAATAAATGTTGAAAAAAAAAAAAACAAAAAAACAGACAAACACAATGTCTGCAAAATGCAGTAAAACAAAGTATGCCTGTAGTTCACTGAAGAAACCAAAACTAAGCTAGAACCCTGGCCACAAAGGGAGCAGAGAAGTATATTTTTGAGTTTTCTAAACTCTTCAAAAAAATGAAGGCTCACCAGTAGAAGGTTGAAATAGATGCTGATGGAGTCTGGCTATAGTATCTCCCAAAGGGATGTACCAGTGAATGTTTCCCTGGTGCAGGTGGGAAGGATAAGAAAAGAACTAGCTATATGAAAACTTGGGGGGATGCATTCTAAGCGGAGGAAAAACAGTTAAAGAGGCCTGGAAGTGAGAAAGAGTATTAATCAACCTTAAAAACAAATGGCAAAAGTATAGACCTCCTCCCCCCACCAAAAAAAAAAAAAAAAAAAAAAAAAAAAACATGGTGAATTCAGGAAACTCAAATTTTCATTTAGAGCATTACTACAGTAAGGAAAGAGGCTGCCACATCCCCAGTCTAATCGTCCTCTACACTCATGCAGAGAGTGGTCCTCTGTTTAGCCAGGAGTTGTGGAAGATTCCTTTCTCTCATGTGTCAAGAAGCCTGACAGTGACACGAATGTGGAATCGAGCATGAAAAACACAACATAGCCACAACAGCTACGGTGCATCCATCCATTTACCTTAAATGATGAGAGGGTCGGAGAGAGAGATTGAGCCTGGTACAGGAAGGTCAGTGGCAAGATTCAGGTGCCCCATACAGGGTGGCTTCTGGTTCCAAAAGAGAAGACAATAAGAGGTCCTGGAGTCCTGTGGCCAGAGAGATAAATATACCATAAATTCAGAATATTAAACCTTAGAGACACTCTAGTCCACCCCTGCCCCTTCATTTTATAGGTGAGAATTTGACAGAGTGGTTGAACATCTTGTTGAGGGTGATAAAGTCTGTGGAACATCGGGACTAGAACCCCTTAATAGCAAACATACTGTTTTACCATGTGCTTCACTTTAAAGCCCCTCTTTTCATGGTCATTATCTAATGCTGAAATGCAAATGTGGTAGCTAATCTAGGATTTTGTTAGCTGGTGGTCAGTTTAACATTTAGCTCCATATCCGTCAAGATGGTGTTCAGAACAACTGCTTTTGAGTAACGATGGCAGAGAAATTAAAGTATTTTAAAAATTCTGAATACTACTACTTCCTTTAACCCAATCCAGCCCTACTCCCAAGGATGTGTTTCGTTCCACCCTTAGTGAATTTCACTGCCAAAGTTTGTTGTGTTTTTTAAAAATTTTGCAAAAATGGTGAAAAAGAGCCACAGCTTTAGAAAAGAGGGTCATAAAAAACAGGAAGTCATAAAAACGTGACTTAAATGAAGAATCCCCTCTAAAGTGTCATGAAAGCTAGCCTAGTTTCTTCATTAGGTTGAGTGGCAGATCCAATTATAGAAGAAAAATGATATTATACTATTGACCTTTTTACCAGATTGAATCTTTAACCCACTGGGCTTCGTGTACTTTTTGCATTCCATATTTGGTTATTTTTGACACAGATTAAACTCCCAACTCTAGAAGAGCTCAACGATATTTGAATTAAGCAATAAAATATCTAAACACTGTTGCCTGGGGAGTCACAGGCATTATGCTTCCATGTAGAGGAATAACTGGTATTTGTTGGGATTAGATGGTATGATAGTTGAATTGGATTATGCAACCAGAAGACACATACCCATTTATAAAATGTGCTTTATAAAATCTTTTTAAAAATGTTATTTCTGCTAGTCTTCAATACCACGATGCAATAAGTTATATTATCCCCTAAAGTCACTTAACAAAATAAGGTGTCACTAAAAGAAGCGATTGTGAAAATCCAGAATTATATATAACATAGCCTATCCCAGAAATACCACAAACCCTATTCTCTGCTATTAGTAAACTGTAGAATATTTTGTTTTATAAAATGGGAAGTAATATTTACAGGTAATATGTTTTATCTAAAGTCACCTTTATCCCAAGACCTTTCGAGAAAAACGGAAAGTTGAATTGTCTTATGATGATCAAAGAAGCAGTTTACAAGGGCTATAAATGACATCCAACTTTCTTATGGCTTGTTAGCAATCAGTTCCGAGAATTCTGAACCCATGTATCACTGACCACCAGGTTCTGAAGGAAAATGTTTATACATCCCCACTGGATCATCTCTGAAAGGTTGAGTCGGTGACGTGGTGTGATAGAACAAGCAAAAGATTCTTTTCTCTCACTAGAGGGTTTGGGAATTAGAGTGTCAAGGGGAGAGGCACAAGCTGTGTTGGCTGCCTTTGTCCCATAGCTTTTAGAGTATCCTTTGTGGAAGGAGAGAAAGAAAACTTCTTCCATAAGAATAATGGTGCCCTAAGGAAAAAACATCTGTTCTCTTGTTGAGTGCAGTCTGTTTAAGGGAACAGCAGCAATCTGCCTCGAGTTAAAAGGTGGGCTTATTCCCACCTCCACACTTCTGAGCTGCGCTCCAGTTGACTGCTCCAATCTCTGATGTCGGAGGCCGGTGTAAACAATGAAGCCCTTTATCTAAACATTTAAATCCTCCTCTCTTCCCCTGTTTCAGCCCACGCAGTAGCCTGTGGAATTGACTTAACAGAAGGCATATTTTCTCGTGAATTTTGGGCTTGGGAAAAAATTCTTAGTTTGGAATATGAAGAGGGGGGCATTAACTTAAAGTTTAAACATGCCTGGTATACATGAGTACAATATAAAGGTCAAGCGAGCAGGAGAATGGGCTAGCACCCCAAGATTGGTTGGGGAAAGCTGTGGATTGCTTCATGAGATTTTATTATTTTGATCTTTTTACTTCCCAAAAGATGGAGGTAAAGTGGAGTAGTGATATCCTAGATACTCATAGGAAAAGTAAGGGGTTTGGAGGGAGATGAGGAAAAGACATTAAGGGGAAGAAATCGGGTTCAGATTTCCTAATTTGTCTTCTCTCTGCCTGGCACCAAGTTAAAGCCTCTTTTCATCAGGTAGATTGCAGTCCAATCTGGCTAAAGCAGTTGAAGTGCTGGGAGGGGATGGCCAAGGGGGTGAAGGAATGGGGTTCCTGCATGTTCTGATGCCCACAGGGGCCTGATAGGAAATCTAAGAGACGAGCCTGAAAGTTCTGCTCAGTCTGAGGGAGCCAGGTGCCCTGGCCTTGGCCAGTGTTGCTTCATGAGAATTGGGGCTCGGAATGGCCTGATTTTTCCGAAGCCAGAAATCCTTTTTTGCTGTCGTTGTTAAAATCTCCCAAATTTTTAAATAGTATAACAGATTGGAATGTATTTGCCAGGTCGGCTAGTTTTCCAACTCAAGTTAATGGGCTTCCCCCTCTTTGGAGGTTTTGGGACCTTAAAACTGGAACTTATGACTCATAGAAAGTGAAGGGAATAAAATTTTTCCCTCTCACTCATTTAATAAATGTTCATGTCAACAAATACCAAAGCTGTATCCATCAGTAGTCACAGTGGATACAAAGATACAGTCCTGTACAGATACAAAGATCCCACTGTACTTAGGAGACAGATAAACGGGAAATTACATTATAGTGAACTTCCTGTAATTAAACAGGTATTCCCAAGGTGGGGTCTGCTCTGAAGGGCATCCAGTCCTTTTTTGGATGGGAGCTGTGTCTTAAAGGAGTCCATCAGTTAAAGAGAGTAGGTACTTTATCGGAGAAACAAGAGGTACAAAAAGCAGGTGAAAAAGAGCAAGGTATATGTGAAGAATTCAGGGGTGTTTACTACAATTAAATGATAATCGAATCAAAACCAATGATACTAATTAAAAAACAGATCCTCCTCCAAAAAACAAAACTGGCTTCTCAAGACCCATCCCAGATCTCCTGAGTCAGAATCACTGAGGTGTTTTTTAGTAGGCACTCTAGGCGACTCATGATCAGGTTTGGGTGACTTCGTCTCTAGTAGAGATGGTGTCAAATCTGAAAATAGGATAGTTCGCCTGGATTCGAAGCTGGGCTCCATTCCTTAACTAGCTGGCTATTATGGGCAAGGCAGTTAGCCTCTTTGTGCTTAAAGCTTCTGTACCTGAAAAATAGAGCTAGAGTGTCAACTTAATAAGATTGTCTTGAGAATTCAGTACTTAGAACATTATCGTTATCCTGCTCACCACTTGATTCCCAGCCCATAGTACTGGGACAGGTCCAGAATAATTACTCAGTAAATATCTGCTGAATGACTAAGTGGGTATAAACGGGCCAGATCACTGGAGTCCTTAGTTTTGCTTATTATTGTAGGTACAACCTCAGGGTAGTCACCGTCTCTCCTCTACCTAATCTTCCTGGAACCATATTAGTTACCCACCCCTCCCCCAGTGATTCATTTGAAAAACAAAACCAAAAAACAGAAGTAGCTCCTATACCAAAAGATTTCTAGAGTACACATTAGAAAGAAAAAATAAACACAATGCACTATTTCCCTGTAGTAAAGTGAGAAAACTTTGTGAATCACTGCTGCTTTATAAAATTAACAGCTTTATTTCATTTTGTTCTTCTCTCTTCACCTAAGGCTGCTGTTGTACCATCTGCTCAGACACTTAAAATTACTGACTTCAGTTTCAGTGACTTTGAGCTGTCTGACCTAGAAACGGCACTGTGTACAATTCGGATGTTCACTGACCTCAACCTTGTGCAGAACTTCCAGATGAAACATGAGGTAGGAATAAGTCATGTCCTTTGGAAAAGTGAAAAGTGTGTGTGTGTGTGTGTATGTGTGTGTGTGTGTGTGTGTGTGTGTGTTAAGAGAGAATTAGTATGAATTTTTAAGTCTCAGCAATTAATATACTGTCACCTAATGCATCCCTGAGATTTTCAAAGAAAAATGAACAACCCTAACAAGACACGTATTGGATTTTTACTATGCATCAAACACCAGGTGGAAGAATAGGGGACATTATCCCCAATAGTGGGCGCAGGATGTACAAAGCCAGGGGGACAGAGTGGGGATGGGCTGGGAGCCTTAGTGGAGGGGGAGTGAGAGTGGCAAGGGAAGCAAGTGGAGAGGAAGGTTACGATGCAAATCATATGTAACCTTGTAGGCTGTTCAGAGGAATTTGGATTTTATTCTGAAAAACAGTGGTGAGTCACTGAAGAATTTTAAACGGAAGTAACTTGATCTCATTGCAGAGGTTATGATCACACAGGCCAGGGAAGGACCAAAACAGAGTGAACTCCTTTGGAAATAAGGGAGTACAGGCGCTTGATGTGAAGCCAAGCCTGTGGTTCGAACAAGAGTGGTTACCTCTGTGGGGTGTGGATGAAAACCGATTTTAACCCCTGTTGATTACTTATTCACCTCTCAGAAAACAGCAAGACTTCAGGCAGAATCTTCTAATACCAGCTGCAGAGTGCAGGGAAAATCTTCATAATGGCTATGTGTATTAGCATCAAAGAATAGGGAGAATAGAAAGGATTGTTTGAAAACGAAATGTAGTAATTTACCTTTAAAGTTGTTTGTTTTTTTTTGGTTTCTTTGTTCTTTCCCTGGTCAGTTGAATTTCTAGTCTTCTTATACAGATTTCCTGTCTGGAAATTTAAATACCTTGAAGGCCTCTACTATTTAGCAATCCATTAATTCATAAAATGAAAATTTATTAACATAAACAGTGTACGCAGCACTGTGCTAAGTATTCATTTGAGCGAAGAGCTGTCCTGCTCTCAAAAGCCTCACACAGTTAGGAATGAAAACTCAGGACTAATAGAGCTAACGGTAATATAGTGTCATTTATGGTATTCTTGGGGTATTCTTTCTTAAATTTAGCCAAAGTTTCTATTACTCTTGGATGAAAACAAAGAACTACTATCTGTGAAGTCTAATTAATACTTCACTCTTACTAAAACATGTTGATTAAGGGATATCATGTCATTTGATTATTTCAAGAAGCCCTCAAGAAAGTTCTCTGGTTGTTATTGTCTGTGTTTTCAAATGAAGAAATTCAGATAGCATGATAAGAGTAAAAAGGTCATGAATTTTGAGTTATAGCCCTACTAGTGAGTAGCTCTTATTTCCTTAAGCACTTAATCTCTCAAGTTCTCAGTTTCACAGTCTGTTAGTTGGGGATAATGGTATGACTTCCTTATGAGGGTCTTGTGAGAATGACACTTGCATCGATGTGATTGTCTGTTTGTATGCATGTGTATGTGTGTAGATGGTGTTTTGCTGCTTAACACAGTACCTAAGACAGTTATAGAGTACATGTCACTTCTTCCTTCCTTCAGCCAAATTTGACAATGGTTGTATCACCCCATCCAATTTCTCTACTACAGGTTATAGGGCTCATTTAAAAAAAATTAATGTTTATTTTTGAGAGAGAGAGAGAGAGAGAGCAGGGGAGGGGCAGAGAGAGAGGGAGACACAGAATCCAAAGCAGGCTCCAAGCCGTCAGCACAGAGCCTGACGCGGAGCTTGAACCCACCAACCATGAGATCATGACTTGAGCCCAAGTCGGACCCTCAACCCACTGAGCCTCCCAGGCGCCCTTTATAGGGCTCATTTTTAATAGCCTTTTCTATTAATGGAATAAAGACCTCATTTAAGGCCAGTTCTAAATGTGAATCTTGGTTCTGCTTCTTGCTAGTTACAGGACCTTAAAAAGCAAGATACAATTTCAAATCCCTTTCCATTCTCAGATTTCCTTACTTTAAACTAGCAATGATGCTGTTTAAAGGGCCTGGCGAGAACAAAGGAATGTGATCCTTTTACCTGTTTATGAAATTCTTATAAGTTGACTTATTTCTTAAAAACCCATACGTTTTCAGATAGCATTTGAGTGTCGCATATGAAGACAGTCACTCAGAATTTCTTTAGCAATCTTTATTCTTACCTTTCCTTCAATTTTTGACTATAAGGCAGATACTTTTCCTCTGTGTCTCATTCATTTACTCTCCTTTTCTGTTTGATTAACTACTATTCTCATTCTGGCAAACATCAATTTGAATAGCAGTCATTCTGATTGACCTTCCTGCCTTAGTGACTCTTCTGTCATGTTTATTTCAGATATTCTTGTCAGTATAGTTTTAGGATGATAAAATTAAAACCTTATTGCTGGTGAGGATGTTAGCATCATGACAAAGAATATTTCCTACTGAAAGATATGTCAAGTCTTCATGTCTCTGCTTGGCTTCCAGATCTTGAGTCACTCTCCTATTAACATCACAACCATTGCTCTTGCTCATCTATGAAATGGACTCTTGACTCAACTTGAACAAATCTACATGTGCTGTGCTTATTTTCACATTCTGTCTGTTACATGTCATTCCTCCTGAATGGACTGTCCCACTTGAAAGTCTGCCCCACTTCCTGCCACAACGTGCTTTTCTCTTCCTCAGAGCCTGACTCAACCTTAGGTTTAACTTCACTCCACTTGGAGTACTGTTGAAAATTTGTTTTCTCGATTGGATTTATTTCCTTTATATGTGCACTTTTATTACTTTCACTGCTGATTGAGCTTCTTGAAGGCAGGAACTGAGCTATTTTCTGTTTCTTCTCTTTCTCCCAGAGCATTTTGAGTCTGCCACCCAGGACTTAGGAAGCCTCTGTAATTGTTGGAGACTGATTCAGGGTATTGAGCATGCTCCCTAGAGTCATCCAAATTGCACATAATTATTCAGTAGTCCTGTACAAAAGACTGTATTTCAGATTTGAACATGCCAAGCATGTCCATCAAGCACTGAGCCGATCTGACCATAATTTTCCTAAATGCTGTTAAGAACATCCTGATAGGCCTATAAATATAGAGAGCAAACTGCTGGTTGCCAAAGGGAAAGGGGTTGGGGGGATGGCCAAAATGGGTGAGGAAGAGTAGGAGCTACAGGCCTCCACTTATGTGTGGAGTGAATAAGTCACAGGAATGAATGGCAAATCATAGGGAATACAGTCAGTAATGTTGTAATAGCATTGTGTGGTGACAGATGGTCACTACACTTGTGGTGAATACAGCATGACATATAGAGAAGTACTATGTTGTGTACCTGAAACTAATGTAACATTCTATGTTAACTATACTCAAATAAAAAAATGTTTTTAAAAGATCTCCTGATAACAGAATCTAAAACTGTATTTAAATCTAGTTTCTAACTATTACATCCATTGGATGACCCAGTTCTCTTAGGCCCCTCTTGTTAGAAGCATAACTGAATAGTCCATCAGGAATTGTATTTCATAAAGTCATTTTGGTCATTATTTAACATTATATGATATGTGTGCATATTTAATTGCATCTACAGATGTATGATTAGTAAAGAGATATGTTCATAGGTTAAATTTCTGTGTTTTCCTGCATATTTTCCTTGAGTATTTAATTAATCACCAGTAATTTTCTGTAACACTTTACAGTTTCTAAGCATATGAAAGAAAGTTTAGAGCTCTTACTTAAAGTTCTACTAATAAGATGAAGCTATCATCTTTCTAGCTGATTTTGTTCAGAAATGGTCACGATGAAAGAAACTGCAATATACTTGGTATTAACACATGTCAGTCGTAGTCACACAGAAATCCTCTGCTAAGTATGGTGACTTGGAGGTTCAAGAGCTATGGGACATTAGGGTTGCTTGTTATCAGAATTCCCTGTGAACTGTGTTATAGAACAGGAACAAAAAGACCAAAAAAGAAAAGGAAGGTTATGAGAGCACAGATTTTCTACCAAATCCCATGTAAGCAATTTCTACCAACAATGAAGAAACCTCGTTTTTGGCCTGCTTCTGCAGCCAGTCATTCTGTGTTGAATATTGTTAAAGCAACATTCTTTTCCCTGGTACTTTTTCCATATCCCAGGGCAATGCTTTTTGTGTTTGAAGTATCTCCAGGGATATACGTAGGAAGAAGTACATATTTATTTTTACGGATCCCCCAAAGTATAGTAAATCATTCAGAATGGAAGAGAGGCAGACTCTGATGCTAACACAAACAAAAAATAACCATGCTCAGGGCCCGTGAGTCCCTGGGGATTTACTGAATTCACTACTTAGAAGTTGAATTAAACCCAGCTTTTGAGATTTCCAAGGTCTGTCCCTTTTTTTCCATCTTTTAAAATATGTCTTTTTCATGTGGACCCCAGGGCTTTATTTTACGTATATATTTAAACATTACTTCTTGGTAACCAAGCAGTAACTCTGCCTGAATATTTAAGCGTAGTTTAAAAGGGACAAAAGACTTGCTGATTGCATCAGGACTTGGAGCTCCATTTTGTCCTTGGACGTGTGCTGTATATGTTAGCCCCCAGTCCACCCCTGACAGCCTTGTTCTGAATTGAAATTGCAGAGCAGAATTAAAAATTGTTGCAGAAATAAAAACTGGGAGCATGAAAAGAACTTGAGAGTAGCTGTTTCCATGGCTCTCTAGAAGTGAATTCATACATAATGGACCATTTGGACTCTCCTAATTGATGGCACCTGAACACAGTATCTTTTAAAAAGCTAGTCAGTGCCCTCCCTACCCATGCCAAAAATACCTTAGAGCTGTCTTGCATTTTACATCTCATTTAGTTAGCATGGTGGTTAACATGGTGGGCTCTGAAGTCAGATTGCTCAAAATTGAATTTTAGCCCCACCCTTTGCGAGCAATGTGACCTTGGGCAAGTTACCTTTCTGAAAGTCGGATTCCTCACCTGTAAAATGATCAAAGTAGTAGTGCCTCCCTCGGAGTTATGAGGGTTAGATGTAAATGCTTTGGAACATAGTAAATGTGTGATAGATGTTAACAAGTATTGTTACTGCTTATGCTTTATTCCCTAAAGGTTCTTTGCAGGTGGATTTTAAGTGTTAAGAAGAATTACCGGAAGAATGTTGCCTATCATAATTGGAGACACGCCTTTAATACAGCTCAGTGCATGTTTGCTGCTCTAAAAGCAGGCAAGATTCAGGTACTTTTGAGAGCCATTTTTATATTTAAGACCTTTTCTTGCTTTAGTGGTAAAGTTTACAACATATTCTTTCAAGTTTTTTTTTTAATGTGCACTAATGATGATTGGAATATTTATTGCCAGATACAAAATAAATTACATCTTATTAATTGAAGAAGACTAGCATGGCAAAATACTTAGTTATTAATTTTCTTTCATATGTAACCTACATGGCATATTTTTTTAAATCTTTAAAATTACTTCACATTAAATTTAATAGTCTTTGGGCAAAGAAATACATTCTCCAGAGGAAATTTCTACCGTATAAGAAAAATAATCAGATTTCTCATGTCCACATTCAACCTGTTCCATAGTAGAATTCCTCAAAATCCACCCACGTGACTTCATAGATAGGTCCAGGGTTCTCTATCGCATTTTCTCTGGAGCCCTCAGTTAAATCTTCTAAGTACTATGTCATGGAAAGCGTTTTCATATCATATACATTGACCATAGGATGTTACAAAGAAGATCAATGCAGGGAACATTCAAGTAATTCATTGCTTTCCAGGCCAAATTTTATCCATATCTCTGTCCTTAGATTCTAACTTCAGTGGGAATTGACTAGTTATTCTACGTAAGTGATTCCAGGCATCCATCATATCACTGCTTTTAATTCAGAGCTTCCATGCTCTTTTTTTTTTAAAGTAAATTCTAAAAATGGTATCCTCTGTCTCTACTTCCCTAGGGTGCACACTGGCTAGAGCTAAGAGAAGGAATTGTTGTCCAGGAAGCCATATGCAATACCATAGTAGTATTTTCCTACCATAGCAACGTTTGTAAGAAATAGGGTAAACTTCTTTTGAGCTATGGAAAGGTCATCAGGATTATACCACTGAAAACTATCCTTGCTTTTTATGAAGAATAACAAAATCAGGATCTTTTTCTCTGTTATCAACATATAACATGGCGAGTTGAGAGTTTCCAGCAGAGTGGAGCTGATAATTTCAACTTATTTTCTTACTGATGAAGGAGAACAGTAGTGTAAATAATACAAATGGCAGATATTACAAAAATAACCTATGTTTGGCTTTAGAATATATTGTGCAACTTTTTAAAGCCAGATTTTCATTCCCAATCCTCTTACTTTCTATTGTTTTGCTTACTGTTCACATTGTCTGTGTTCCTTAGGGATACGACAACTGCTGGCAGAGAGTGAGAGCAGCAGAATCTTCAGGGAACCAGAAGGCAGAGAGACAACAATTATTTAAAGTTTATTTTGATTATTCCACATACATGTAGATAATTAAGAGTTAATGGTATTTACTAGAGGTGGACAGATTATTGATTGTTGGAGGCATTTCAGCTCCTTCTGGTGAGAATGACATTTGTAATAATCCCATTCGAAAGACAAAGTACCACTTGCTGCCTGCAGACTAGGATTCCAGCATGAGTCCTTTGCAACCATAAATAAGCATATATGAAAAGCTAGTCGGAAACACAAATACATGATTGGTGAGAAGAGGTATTCTAATGAACTTCACCAAATTGCCTTTCTCTTTCTTTCCTCTGACGTCTTTGGTCATGTAGAACAAGCTGACCGACCTAGAGACACTCGCCCTGCTGATTGCTGCTCTCAGCCACGACTTGGACCACCGTGGTGTGAATAACTCTTACATACAGCGGTAAGGCGCGTCTTCCCCAGTAAAAGAAGAAAATGTTTCTTTTAAATTGTAGGGATGTCTTTTTTAAAGTAAGAGCAACAGCAAAATTTGATGGCACCACATTTCAATTGATCGGGGTCCTACAACATACTCTTTGGTTGTATTCGAGTGAAATGGAAAAAAAATAGTGTGAATCCAATGTTGTGTTGGTAACATTTCTGGCCTAAAGCTCAGAAAGTATGTTTGTTGAGAATCTTATTTCATTAGATAATTATCAAGAGTTTTGCTTTAGTGTATGCATACCCAGCTTAGGAGCTTCATTAGAAAACTAAGTCTGGTTCAAAAGAGGTGGAATTTTATCCTGGACTAGAAAAGATAATATCTGAAAAGTGCTTAGCTCAGTCCTAAGTACTTAGTAAGCACTCAGTAGAAGGAGGATTTTGGTGTTAGTGGAGACAGTGCAGCACAATGTTGGCAATTTGGGGCTCTGCCTTCAGGCTGGATTCGAATCCTGCCTTTGCCATGCAGTTCCCGTGTGACCTTGGGCAAGGGAACTTATTTCTCTACTTTTCTCTTGTTTTCTCTATTATTCTCTATTCTCTCTTATTTCTCTCTTTGATTTCCTGATTTGTAAAGTGGAGATGATAGCGAACCTACCTCATAGGGTTGATGTAAGTTTTAAGAGATAACACATATCAATATGAGGCGGAATGTGCAGTGCATTTTTTTTATTTCTTTTAATGTTTATGTATTTTTGAGAGAGAGAGAGAGAGAGAGACAGAGTGCGAGCAAGGGAGGGCAGAGAGGGAGACACAGAATCCAAAGCAGGCTGCAAGCTCTGAGCTGTCAGCACAGAGCCCGATGCGAGGCTCGAACTCACGAACCACAAGATCATGACCTGAGCCGAAGTCAGATGCTTAAGCGACTGAGCCACCCAGAGGCCCCTGTGTGGTGTATATTTAAGTGTTAAGTCTTAGCAGCAGATGCTAGTGATAGTCCTATCACCATCAGAAGCCTGCTTTCTGGCTGGTTTTGAAAGTAGATACTAACCCTTGACACAAGTGTTTCAGGCTCCCTTATGGGCCATGCTTAAAGTGACATTTGCAATGACAAATGAGATGATAAAGGTGACATCACTTTTCATCAGAGTTTTGAGCCCCTGTGACATGTTTATTTTCTTGTAGCAACTTAGTTGAAAAGCCTACATCTTAATGGCAGGATCTCTTACTACTTAGCATTTTTCTAAGTATGCAAGTGATTCAACTAATGGATAGATCTCTTAAGGAAATTCCAGATGTCTGATATCTTGAGGGAATTTCAGAGAGCTCTCTAATCACATTCCCTTTATCTAAATAAATGGAAAACTTCATGTAGAAAGAATTGTAGTGATGCAGCAACTGTGTCCTCTGCTGACCTTTGATGGGAAAAGATATCAAGCTCTTGCCTGAGTGTCAGAGACTGGCTCTTTCCTCTCTTAAGATCTAACGTTTTGGAGAACAGATTGGATGACATGTCCTTTGTCCTCTGTGCTTTGTCATATGATTGTGTTCCTGAGCCTGACGTTGACATGGGAGTAATTATGAAAGGGAACAATGACATGAAAAGGTGTATAAACACAGACGTAGCAGCCTAAAGATCCAAGCCAGCAGTGCTATGTTCCCTCCATACCTCAAAGCTGAACATATTATTATGGTCGCTCTAAGATGCTATGTTGCATTGCTTTAGAGTGAAGAAAACACTCAGCTATATTTTACTTTGTTTATTTAAAAACAATTACCCGGAAAAACATCTGGAGAAACGTCATCTTCTCTTCAAAAAAAAAAAAAAAAAAAAGTCTTGGGAAAAATTCATAGACTGCAGAATCTTGCCTTTACACACACCACAAAGCAGACTTCCACCAAGTAATAATAACTTTAAGAAAAAAAGTTAAAGGAGTTTCAGAGATTTTTATTTCTTCCTACATCTCTGTGGTTTGAGTAGACGAAACCAAGAATTTTCCAGGGATGTTTCTTTTTTTTTCTTTCCTTAGTGGTAAATGAGTTATATCTCAAGGAGGAATTTCTTCACCAGGGGACTCGGGAGATTCAGAGTGCCATAAACATTCTCATATAGAGAACTAACTTGCAAAAAGGTGTACAGTGTCCAATTTCATCAGTATTCAAACACTACATAAAGAAAACCACCACAATAAAAGAAGGCACAGAAACAAAACTAATACATCAGAAAGAGAAAAAAAGCCCTCATGTGGTAGCAAAGTTAGATGCTAAACTTCTCCTGTCATTCATTCTTCTTGAATGTCTTTTCAGAAAATTAATTTAGAGTAAGATGTAAAGCAGACTATGTTTTGATTCATTATTGGTTATTTTTTGATTCCTTCCTTGATTAGGAAGACTGCCATGATGAGGAGTACGGCTACTATGCCAGTGAAATATTTGGGGAAGGAGTTCACTGCTGTGCTTTCTTCTCCCATGTGGGTGGGTAAAAGAGGGAGTGGTTTCAGATAGATTTAAAAAAATTTTTTTTTCAACGTTTATTTATTTTTGGGACAGAGAGAGATAGAGCATGAACGGGGGAGGGGCAGAGAGAGAGGGAGACACAGAATCGGAAACAGGCTCCAGGCTCTGAGCCATCAGCCCAGAGCCTGATGCGGGGCTCGAACTCACGTACCGCGAGATCGTGACCTGGCTGAAGTCGGACGCTTAACCGACTGCGCCACCCAGGCGCCCCATGGTTTCAGATAGATTTTAGATGATTACTTTAAAAACAGGCAAGAATAGGACAAAATGACTGAAGGACAGACATCTACTAAAGAAAGCACAATGTGGCACTCGGCTTAAGTAGAGAAACCTCTTGCAATTCAGCCTGCAGTCAGTATAAGAAGACTGTATGAGTGCATTTATTTGGTTAGATTCATTCAAGTTTGGTGTTTTATAAAATAGAGTGAAAGTGTCCTACATTTTGGACAGCTGGCTAATGGGCAATTACTAGGGCCTGGCATTTTGCTAGGCAGAAAGAGAGCTATAAAGTATAAAATGTGGTCCCTGCTATTAAGGAATTTTCATAGCCTCATGAAACAGTGGTGATCAATACAACAAGGTACTTAGTACGTCCTGAATTGTTTAGTAATGTGGACTGTAAATGTTCAGCAGAGAAGGAGATTGGTTAAGACCAATGCAATTCCCATCTGCACTGTTAATGGAAGAACTGAGACAAAGCGGATCCCAAAGAGTGGTAGGATTTGGAGAGGAGAGAGGATGAAGATATACCAGAAACAAGATGAGGTAGGCGGGCATTCTCATGGAACAGTGCTGATGGCTGGCCTGTGCAGAGTCAGAAGGCTCACTGACCAGGGATGAAAAGTAAGAGAGTGAACAAGTAGTTGTAGGACTCTTTAGAGACAGCTATAAAACTAAGCATATTTGGTGTAGTGAAGAAACAAGGAGCCATTACAGTGAGTAATAAAGACATTGTGTAGGAAGGAAAGACCAAAAGGAAGATACAAGGTATAATGGGTAATAAATAGGACCCCAGAGTTCAGCTAGGAAGCTGTTACAGCAAGCTGAGTTTTGGTGAAAAACACATACTGACTACAGAGAGGAAGAGATGGAAGGAGAAATGTTTTTCAATTTAATATTGAACAGGGGGAAGGGATATTGTTCAATATTGTTCAATATTGTTAATATTTAACATGAAGGAAGGGGGAAATCATGACTCCTGGTCCAAGAAACTGGAACACTGATGGAGCCATTGATGACAGTAGAACTGGGAAGTGTGTATACACTTGTGTGTGTACTTAGGGAAGGAGGGACAAAAAGGACAGGAGGTAGAAGAGAAAATAATAAATAGGATGGTAGTTAGAAAAGGTAAAATGATCAAAGGAATGTTTTTTTTTTCAAGATTAAGTTTCCATAAAATCAGAATAAAAGAAATTTCCTGGTAATCACACTCAGACCATGTGTCTTTGTCCTGGAAAAACTCATTCTGTACCTTGGTCTTCTCTGCTCTCTGTTAGAGGAACAGCTATAGTCATGGGCTGGCGTGGTGGCAACAGAATGTCAGCAGGCACTGAGGAACCCAACAGGGCAGTAAAGACAGCACAGGAATCACAATTTGTGAAGTTCAACTGAGTAGAGTCTGTATTAGCCAAGAATGACATCATCCCTGATAAGTTTGGAGGGCTTGAGAGACTGGAGATCCAAATATGAAAAAAGTACAAGTTCGAGGAGTCCTAAAGTCACTAGCTAGTAATAATAATAATAGAAGTTAACACTTTATATAGCCGTTACCATGTGGCATTGCGAACTCTTTTTAGTACTTCATATACATGAGTTCAACTAGTCCTTTGACCATGCCACAGTGGCTATGATAGTTATGGTGGTTAAGGGCCAACTTGAGTCAGATGCCTGGGTACAAAAGCAAATACTGGCTTCTCCTCTTACCATCTGACCTTGAATGAGTCATTTAACACCCCTCTTTCTATTTTCTTCTCTGTGTAATGGAATAATGACAGTTATCTATCTTGTAGTTTGTTTCTTTGTTTTGTTTTGTTTTTAACAAGGATTAAAAAGTATAAATAAATGTGAAGTACTTGGAACAATACCCAAGATATATTAAATGCTCTCCAGGTTTTAGCTTTTTCAAAGGGGATCCTATTAAGGATATATTTAGGACATCCTATTAAGGACTCAAGATCTTGCTTTGTCCCAAGGTGAGATATGGATCAGGGAGTAGCAAAAATGCTGTGCCAGCACCTAGAAGCTGTGGAACAAAGAAGGGAATATCCATTGTTGACATGAAAAGAGACTATCCGTAGAGTCAAGGAGGTTAAGGAAGTAGGGTCAAAAGGCCAAATGAATCATCACCTTGAATACCTGTGGCATCTAATATGATTACAGAGAATGCAGGGTAAAATAACCCCTGACTGATAGAATACAACAGTGATGATTTGGAGAGAAGTGGTCAAGTGAAGAATCAAATGGGGTTTACATGCTTACAAAGAGTAGTTAAGAGATGTGAACCCAGAGCAATATACATGTATGAGAAGCAAAATCAAGGATGGTTGTTAAGAGTCTGTAAAAGGATTCCTGGGGTGGCAAGAATTGTTTTCCTCAGAGAACTTACATTTTCTATTGATTTCTAAGGCTTCTTGTTTCTAGAATGTTGTTCTGACCTTGGCACTGACTCCTAACACCACTCTAAGAGATGGACAGACTACTGCAGGACGATAGGAAAATGTAGGGAGGGTGTAAGGTCCATACGAATAGACATCATTGTGGGAATAAGATTCAGTGGAAGCGGTGGTTTAAGTGGGCCCTTCTGACAGGCTCTCATATAAAGAAGCAAGAAATAGCCTTGTGTTTGAAACGGTAAAAAGCAATAGAATGGAGAACACATTGGTGTCCACTAATATTTCTGTAAACAGGAAACTTGGGGTATGTATGCCCTTTTATGGATTCATAAATCCATATTTTTAGAATGTAAGTAAAGGCAAACACACATAATTTGCATTCATCTCTCTCATAAGCCAAGAAGTTTTTCTTTTTTTTTTTTTTTTTAATTTTGTTTTTCAACGTTTATTTATTTTTGGGACAGAGAGAGACAGAGCATGAACGGGGGAGGGGCAGAGAGAGAGGAAGACACAGAATCGGAAACAGGCTCCAGGCTCTGAGCCATCAGCCCAGAGCCTGACGCGGGGCTCGAACTCACGGACCGCAAGATCGTGACCTGGCTGAAGTCGGATGCTTAACCGACTGCGCCACCCAGGCGCCCGCCAAGAAGTTTTCTAATGGGAAACAGTCCTGTTTGCATTGTCTAAAAATGTAATGTGCGCCTGAAATTTTAAACATGTTTGTGTTGTATGCACCTAATTGCATCTCGGTCCAGCCTCTAACTAGGTCAGTAAGTGGATGCTGTGTGCAAAGTATAGAGAGAATAGAGAATAGAGAATAGAGAATGCAAGCCAGAATTCAGAAGGGAGGCCATCATTCTGTTTCCCTGGGCCCTCCATTATCCTGCATCGTCTCATCTGCTCCTGTGGCTTGGAGATAACCAGATATCTGCAGGTTATTGTGTTCTAAGTCTACATCTCCAGCCCAGACCTGATACAAACTTTTATATCCACTTGGTGGACCTCAGTCACTTTAAAATCAACAGATCCAACACTGAATTACACAACTTCGCCTCCTTTATCTCCCATCCTTAATCCTCTCCCTTTCTCCTATGTCATTAAATGACAAGGCAGAAATGTGGCATTCATACTTTTCCCCTAGGAAAATCCCCACTAGGTCCCAACATCAAGATTCTTTGCCAACTCTTACCTCCTAAACAGCTATGAGGCAACTCTACTTGTCTTTATGTGGGATTCTGTCACCCTGGTCCAGGCTGTCTTGTACCTACATTACTAGAACTAGGACTATGAGCTTCCCAGTAGTCTCCTAACTACTTTCCAGTATTCTCCATGCATCTCCAGTTTTGATTCCAGCAAATTTATCTTTTTTTTTTGTAAATCTGCTCATTTTACTCCATCCATTGTTTTCCCATTGTCCAATGAGAAGGACAGTATCTGGTCCATTGTACAACTCACTAAACATGGAGGAGCAAAGAAGACAGGCAGGAGTTAACTTGAGAAAGTTTACAACACAAAGAATGGCCGTTTGGGGGTCAGCAGTTATCAGTGGAAGATTAGACAACTGGAATAGATGAGATTGCCCATTCTCTTACCTTTATTTCCCTTGTTTTATTTTTGTTTTCCCTTAAGCTTCTCTTACTGCACTCATTTTCTTCCCATGTTATGTTCCTCCAGTCTTGGGCAGCTTCTCTAAATTAAATGAAAACTCAATTAATGACTCATATAGTAATACAAAGAAATAAGTCAGCTGTGTTATCCACACTTGTATTGTGCTTTACAATTCATAAATCCCTGTCCTACAAATTTTAGGAACAGAGACTTTCAGGAACTCTCACGTTTTCTTTTTCTTTTAAAGAAAAACTGGTGAAAATTGTGCTTTATATTCACATGCGAAGGGTCGTGAGAAATAAGAGGTGGAGGACTGTACTTGACATGCTTTGGACCTTGATCTGTGACTGCCTGTTGCATACAGTGAACTGAGTATAACACCCCTTCCATTCCCTTTACTCAGCCAGACAGTCTCCTCTGTTTGTCCCCAAGTTCAAGTTAAAAGAGCTACCAGGACATCCTATGCTGAAATACTCTGGATCCCACATGCATGGGGAACTTTTTCTGAACCAGCTGTCTCCTTCTTCCCTTCAAAGGAGGGTGGGCACCAACTCTGCCCCTTTTCTTTGCCTTTTGTCCCTCCTACCCATTCGTTCCATCGCAGTCCATTCTCCTTGGATATACAGGCACATGTGAATATGCTGGCCCTCAGCCTTATTGCAGAGGAATAGACTAGCATTGCAATTTGTTTCAGATTTTATTTATTTTTTTTTTAATTTTTTTTTCAACGTTTATTTATTTTTGGGACAGAGAGAGACAGAGCATGAACGGGGGAGGGGCAGAGAGAGAGGGAGACACAGAATCGGAAACAGGCTCCAGGCTCCGAGCCATCAGCCCAGAGCCCGACACGGGGCTCGAACTCACGGACCGCGAGATCGTGACCTGGCTGAAGTCGGACGCTTAACCGACTGCGCCACCCAGGCACCCCATCAGATTTTAAACTAATTGCAGTTTTGAAATTGAAAAATATCATTGGTACCAGTATTTCAGAGAATTTTTTTCTCATGGTTAGAGAAATTAGTCCTTTGTGCTTACTCCTACTATTTAATCAATATTAAAACCAATGAAATTGCACTGGGTGTTGTATGGAAACCAATTTGATAATAAATTTCATATATAAAAAAAAACAAAAACAATGAAATTGCTCATATTTTGAACAGGCAGTGGTTACCCTGGTATTTGAAAATAATTTGACTGTTTTTTCCCAGAGATCATCTCACTCTTTTCCTCAGCAAAAGGAGAGAAAATTGTTAGTCTGATTAATTTTGTGAAGTAGCCTCTTTTTTCATTGACTAATATGAAGAACAAATTAATGTATTGGGGAAACTAGTAATTTTTAAGCCTTTTTTCTCTCTTCCACAAAATATTTTTCAGAAGTGAACACCCACTTGCTCAGCTCTACTGCCATTCGATCATGGAGCATCATCATTTTGACCAGTGCCTGATGATTCTTAATAGTCCAGTAAGTACCTACTTTATGGTTGTGGAATTTTAAAAGAGAGCTTTATAAATTCAATTTTATTTTTAAGTTTTGGACTTCTTCCCAGCATCATAAATTCTTGAGCATGCTTTATTCCTTTTTGGGTAAGGAAGGCAAAGCCAAAACATTTGGGATCTTCCCAGCCTCACTTCTCTGGACAGCCCAAACTGTCTAAATGTTGCCTGATAAAGGATATCTGATTACACACCTCTATTTGGTTATGGCAAACTGGAAACAAACAAAACTAGTATTTTTTGGCTCTCAGTTAATTCTCCCCCCCCTTTTTTTTTTCTTTTGCTCAAATGAAATGGTTTATGCAGCGCTCAAAGGTTTGCTTTCACAAGACCATGCCTGTTCCTCTTTTCATGGAAACTTCTGACCATTAACAAACTGCTATGTTAAGAAATAAAGCTATTCAATAGTTTGGTTAAATGAATATTCATCAGTGTAAGAAAACATACGATATGCTATGCTAGACAAATAAATGCTAAGGAAAATAAAATTAAAATAATGTATGCCAAAAGATTAACAAAGGTTTTCTTTGTCCAGTTATGAATACTTTTACATTCTCATTTTGATTCGTTCATTATTCACAGTATCTGCTATATGCATGTATTACCTTTATAGTAAGAAAAAAGTCAAAGTTGTGACTACTATGTGGAACAAGCACAATGCGTGGTCTATAATCTTAAAGCAATTTTACCCCCATCTTTTTATGTTTGCCCCATGTGGCTAGTCTTCTCTGAGCCCTAGAAGAAAACTTGGGAGGCCCATGACTTTTCTGGTTATTCTTTTATAAGTAAAAATTACGTCAAGTACTAATTACGTCAAGTCCCAAAATAGACTATGCAATTCTCAATTTAGAAACCAAAATGTCCAGTTCTGTGTAATACTCTGGATTTTGGATTTGGTTTAAAGTTTCAGGCTCTCCCCCTACTGCCTGGTTGGCTTCTCTCAACCCTGTCTTGTGCTTCTTCTAACTCCTTCCTCATCCCTAACCCCCCATGTAGTTTCCTTCCCCTCCAGACTTGGAGAGTAGGAAGAGAGAATAGCTAAGAAGAGGGGCAAGAAACTTCTCAACACACTGGTACTGTTAAGAGTGTCTCACTCTTTGTGCCTGGCAGGTGTTTAAACCAAGTTCTTTTCTTGTGGGTAAGTTCATGATGCCTGCCAAGTGCCCTCATTGTGGGGCTTTTCTACCAGATGTTCCTTTAATGATCATCTCTGCCTGCCTTACTTATGGCTCTTTCCTCTGCTCACGAAAATCTGATCGTTCACTTTCAGCTCCTTTCTGCTAAGGTTCTCTGGCCTTCTTTGTCATCCCCTTTGAAAAGGACAGGACTGAAATCAATCCCATGCCTCCAAAACTTGGAGAGGGCAAGCCATCCCATATAGTAGGAACCTCCCCATTGCTGCCAAAGTCAGAGTGGCTAGTCAGCCTGTGTCTTGCCTTTTAGATTTTCCAGACAGGAATTAGACATGAGACCACTGTGGCCCTTCCCACTCTCACTACACTACAAGAGACATATGTAGGGACTTCATGCCCCACTCTCTTATTTGAGATGGAGGGGAACACAATCTCACCTCTCCCTAAACATCTCAGTGTGGATGAAGGGTTGAGTTATACAGCCAATTTGGTAACCTCATTATAAATTCTGCACACAGTGGGTGCCTGGGTAGCTTAGTTGGTTAAGTGTATGACTTCAGCTCAGGTAATGATCTCGTGGTTCATGGGTTCGGACCCCATGTCAGGCTCTGTGCTGACAGCCCAGAGCCTGGAGCCTGCTTCGGATTCTGTGTCCCCTCTCTCTCTGCCCTTCCCCTGCTCACACTCTGTCTCTCCTACTCTCAAAAATAATAAACATTAAAAAAATTTAAGTTCTGCATATTTAAATTGACTTTAGATTGATAAAGTATGCGATTAGTATGAATTAGTTCATGTGTGACTGGTAATTGAATGACATTAGTGTAAGTGTACAAGTTGTATTCTTTCATCTGCAAGTTCTCTTGGGTAAGGTACAAGAATTATGAGAGTTGAATTTTTGACCTTATACAAGAAAGAAAAAAATCCCTCTACTTGGCTTTGCTCAGGCACCCCTTCTGCCCTATTTCAAGAATATTGAAAATGGGCATTTGCTCCCTTGCTTTGGACTGCTTGCTTTAGGCTCCTAGGAGGTTGCTCCTCCTTCGGTGCCCACCTTAATAGCAGCCCCAGTGTCTCAGTGATCCAGTCCCATCCACGTTGTCTGTGGGCCCCACAAACCATTGCTTCCATGCCATCGTTTTGTGTGTTGACTGTTCTCAAAGGACCTCCAGACTGGCTAGCTTGAGCTGACTGGGTTACCGGCAGATGCACCATTTTTCAGTTTGGTTTATACTCTGGTTATAAAGTTTCATGGACTTTGTGCAATCTGCCCCAGCACTAATTTTTCCCATAAACCATGTCATTTTTAGTGTGTAGTTTTTCAGAACTGAGATTTCTCAGGAATTATATGCTGTTTTATAGTAGAGAAATCTGTACTTTCCTTGGGATTTGCTATCTATATGCCTCATGTAAAACTATAAAACCTTCATTTTAATATCTTGTTTAGTTTTAAGGAAAGAAAATATGCTAAGCTTTTTCTGAACCCCATATTTAACAGTATCCCTATCATAGCTATCTATGTTATTAAATAACATAACTTACTAAGTAATACGTTATTACTTATAAGAAATTTGGTCGTATAGATGGTTGGTCTCAAATTATAAGACCATATAAATATTCTGTCTTTGTAACCACCAAAATATTACTTAGTATTAGCACCAAAACATTTACAGAGAATTTACAGTCTCTGTTTTTGAAAGCAAAAATAAAAATATAACACCAAAAGATATTTCCTTTTCTTTTTTTTTATTTATTTTTTTTAATGTTTATTTATTTTTGAGAGAGAGAGAGACAGAACATGAGTCGGGGAGGGGCAGAGAGAGAGGGAGACACAGAATCTGAAGCAGGCTCCAGGCTCCAAGCTGTCAGTACAGAGCCCGACACAGGGCTCGAACTCACGAGCCGTGAGATCATGACCTGAGCCAAAGCCAGACGTTCAACCGACTGAGCCACCCAGGCGCCCCAAGATATTTCCTTTTCCATTTGAAATTATTTTATCTTAAAACACATAGAAGTATCAGTTATTTTCTAAATAGTTTCCTTTCTGGCCCAGAATCTAAAGTGATTACATATTTTAAAACAATGTTTATGGTTGTAATCACAGATTCATTAATTAGATACATGCCACAATTTTGGCGTCTAGTTATTCTCTAACCGGTGTTTTGGCACTGGCCTACCACACTCGGCAGTTTCTCTTTGTTCAGAACAAATCCTCTGCCTCCAGATCTCATTCCCACTCCTCTAGGTTTTTCTTGGCCCTGAGATTTAGGAAGCACATCTGATTCAACTTATAGATGTTGTCCTGAGTGTATGCTGAATACCCAAGGAATGTTTTATGTAACTCAACATCAGAGAGCCACTATGCCTTAAATTACAGACAAGAAATAAAAAACGGTTACATAGCACCTTTTCAATATTTCTTTTTTTTAATGTTTATTTTTTATTTTTGAGAAAGAGAGAGAGCACAAGCAGGGGAGGTACAGAAAGAGAGGGGGACAGAGGATCTGAAGCAGGCTCTGTGCTGACAGCAGAGAGCATGAACCATGAGATCATGACCTGAGCTGAGATCAAGAGGGGAGGCTTAACCGACTGAGCCACCCAGGCGCCTTTCAATATTCCTTATAGATGTTTCAACTATACTTGCTTTTTTGTGACCAGTAAGTACACCTTTGGCTCATGCCCTACGGGGCCACCATCTACATTCACATGTTCCTAAAGAACACACACTGTCTGCCATATTGATTAAGTTAAATTATAGAAATTTGCACCAAAAAAATGTTATTATATTTATGACAGAATCCATAGAGAAATGATTCTTTAAATAATCAATGTTTAAAAGTTTTGCTACTCCATTCTAGATTTCCATTAATATGGCTTTGATTTGGGAGCACCTGGGTGGCTCAGTCGGTTAAGCGTCTGACTCCTGATCTCAGTTTAGGTCATGATCTCATGGTCGTGGGTTCAAGCCCCACATCAGGCTCTGCACTGACAGTGCAGAGCCTGCTTGGATCCTCTCTCTTAGTCCAAATATATATATATATATATATAGTTATTAGATTTTAGGCCTGGACTAAGGCCTAGGGAGTATAAGATGTGGAAAAACATGCATGTGTAGGTAGGTGCACCATTATGAAGCTGTATTTTCTTATAGGACAGGGTGGTGGGAAGTGGAACATAGAGGGGAAACATCATTTCATGGCATTAAAGTAAGCAGCTGTCCTCTGTATTCACGAGTTTAGAATACTAGGCATGTGTTTAAGGTATGTCACTCTACCTTCAGATTTTGCTCTTGTCAGCAGCCTCTCCAGGCAGAGTGCTAATGATGGTTTTCTTTTTTATAAAGGGCAATCAGATTCTCAGTGGCCTCTCCATCGAAGAATATAAGACCACGCTGAAAATAATCAAGCAAGCTATTTTAGCTACAGACCTAGCGCTGTATATTAAGTAAGTTTTAAGAAATATTCTGAGATCAATAGGTCTTGGAAATGTTTGCATTGTTTCAAACTTTTCAAATGCACTTTGGGAGGTTTTAAGATTATAAAGACAAATGTCCTGGCAAATCAAATGTCTTGTTTTTCAAACTATGGGGCAGTTTCTTAAAGGAAGCCAGAAAAGTCTACTCCTTTGGCATATGACTTAGTGCTAGAAATTACAGAATACAGAGTCATTTCTGACGTGTGACTACTCCTGTGCCTCTGAAGTTGTGTACAAGGTAAATAACCATGCCAAGGTCATTCCAAGGCTGCGTTGTCCAGCCCGAAGGTTATAGAGCCCATCTGCTTTTCCTTCACCCCCTCCCCAGCTTCTGACCATATTACAGTCCCTTTATACTGTCATCTAAGCCTAAGTGGGCAGGAAAAAGAGCTAAGTGCCAGACACATAAGTCTTGTTTCTTTTTATTTGATTTTGGCAGAAGGGTATTAATACAGAGCTTTAATTAGTGAAGTCACTGACTCAGAAATTAGAGTGTGCATTAGAGTAGTGTTTGTCATGCATGTATGCATTTCCCTGTAATTAAACTACCTTTCTAAAAGCGAGAAAAGACCTTGCTGCATTTGGGCAGGCATTAGTTTCCCACACTCAGACCAAGATCTTTTGCTGCACACGTAGGAGTGACGGGAGTCTGGCGGTCACACTTGTGGGATTTCCCTGAAGCACAGGCCTCTCTCCTTCTGCACAGGGATTCATATGTGTGGCTTTCACCACTCTTATGAGAAGTAAAAACAAGTAGAACGGATATACAAAAACACATACCCCAGGTACCTACTGTTGTACATCTAAAAATAGCTGCACCTAAAAGTGTCTGCATCTAAAAGTGTCGTGCCATTGGATTTGGCAGCACTTTAATTAGGATAAAAGAAAATACAGCAAACTTCAGTTTAACTTAAAATGATTACAGAATAAAGATGATCAGATTACCAAGAATTTAAAAATACCTGTAACCACAGAGACTTCCCAGCCTTTCCAGGCCACATGGGTCTCTCCTCTGAACCCTTTTGCAATGCATTTTTCATTTTTGGTATTCAAGTGACATACATTCAGTTTCGTTATATAAGTTTTTCTTATCTTTGGTTTGTGTCTCTGACTAGATTTTAAACATTGTGAAAAGGACTCCTGTCTTATAACTTCCCAAGATGCGTAACAGTGTTGGGCACATAGGAGGCATTCACTATGCACTGAGTGAATAATAGTACATACTTTTTACCTTATACCATAATGTATATGAATAAGATATATGAAATTGAACTGAAGCCATAGAGATCTCATTATGTCATACACTTAAATTTTCAAGTCATTCTTGGCATCAAATTTTAAATTTGTTTTATTTTCTTAAAATCATGCTTAAGAATTGAAATTACCATTATTTGTGATCTGTAGTTAAAAACTAGGTGAGGTGTTACTGTTTTACCCAAAGAAAATGGCACAAAGGAAAAAAGTGAGGTATTTTTAGCTTTTTAAATGATGGTTTCTATATCGGATTCTAAGATGGGAAAAACCATTAGAGATTTTTTTCCCCCAAAATGTACTCCATGGGTCTTTGTTAGCTGAAGAAATAAGAGCCTGGGGACTCATCATAACTACCATATGTTTTTCTTTTACTTTCAAGGAGACGAGGAGAATTTTTTGAACTTATAAGAAAAAATCAATTCAACTTGGAAGATCCTCATCAAAAAGAGTTGTTTTTGTAAGTAGGTTTTCTGTTCTTAACACCGACGTTTTGCTCTCCAGTTAATTTTATAACTATCAGATTTTATTGCAGGTATTTGTTACAATGTGATGATCTTAGAGGCTGTCAGAATTATCTGGAGTGTTGTATAAAGGGCTGAATATGAATATTTATTTGAAAAGAAATGCATTTGCAAATTCAAGTCAGTAAATTACTCCTTTGTCTTAGAAGGAACTTTAAAATGTGGTGGAATATGAATACAAGGCTCTAGGGTTCCCCCTGCTCATATTCCCAGTACTTTGGAATAGCTGAAAATAGCATCCCAAAGATTGTGGGAGCAAGAAGGTGGTTGTGAAGTGTTTACTTCTCTTGAGTGATGGGAGAGTAACACCATCAGAACCTCAAGATTTCCCTTTTCCTCACCTGTAGGCCTGTCCCTCCCTTCTAGCTGTAGATGCCATCTCTTTGCTGTTACTATTCCTACCTTTACCATGGCTAGAACTGGATCCATAAAAAAGAACAAGCGGTCAATAATTTTAATAAAAGGATGACACAGAACACCAAGGACAGCGCTATTACACTTGTGAAATCAACATTTCTTTAAATGGATTGATACTACTTAGCATGCAAACAAAGATGCAGATTATAAGAAAACAGTACACAAATGCCTGGCTGTCTGTTCTATGTAATCATGCTTTATTTCATAGCCTCAAAATGTTTTTCTTAATGGTCCCTTAGAAATGTATAGACAGATGGGGGCACCTGGCTGCCCCAGTGGGTGGAGTATGCGACTCTTGACCTCAAGTTCAAGCCCCATGTTGGGTGTCGAGATTACTTAAAAATAAAAATATTGAAAGAAAGAAAGAAAGAGAAGAAAGAAAGAAGAAAGAAAGAATAGACATACTACTGTAGTTAGGGAACAGTTTTTCCCAGTAATAAAAAGGAAATCCAACCTTGGCTCCAAGTCTGCACCAGTTTTTGCTGCTCCATCCATCCGAAGCCATGAACCTCTTGCAGAGAAGTACTCATAGTTCTAGTGCTCAGTGTCGCCACTTGAACTCATGTGTCTGATTTTAATGAAGCTCATTTAGGAGCATTGTCTTCTTTGGGGGAGGCAGTTTATATTGGCAAGCACCGAAATCTTTTATGAAAATGGGCTTAAACAGTGATTAAAAATATCTCTGGTGCACTCACTTTTTCTGAGAGAGTTGGTGTAAGACGTAGAGTAGCGGCAGGAAGCCGTTTTCTTTTTGCCTTACGTAGTTATGGAGAACATGCTTTTAGGTTGGGTTTCCCAGCAGGGACGAGGGTTACCATCCTTTGCTATAAGTGTTTCTATATGACAGTGACTGGACTTTGTTTCTCCAAATTATTACAAACAGGTATCCAGATCCAACATGGGAAAACACGGTGCTAAATACAGAACTATTTTCATACTGTAGTTGTGGTACCGAGCTATAGAGCACCTTGTCACTGACTCCAGATTCCGTCCGGCATGGTTTTTACTTCTCTGAACAACAGAAAGACTAAAGAGCTCTGTCCTCTCATATCCCTCCCTCCCTTTCTCTGGCACATACTGTGTATAAGTAAGAGCTTTTCACACAGAAGTCACCGCACATGTTGAGTGCATTAGGATGACCCACCTTAATTCTTGCTCTTAGAGGCCTTATATCAATAGAATATCTAATGTTATCCTTTAATGGTTAATTATTAGTAATCAATGCGTTTTCATCTTACTACCACTGAGAATGGAATACCAAGGTGAAAAAAAAGAGCAACAGCAGGCAAGTTTTTACCCAGAGGTTAATAATTTCTCTCATGCCAATCTGGAGCTAAATGAGGCGTTTTTAGGGCAAATTCCAGTAGTTCAGTGGGCAACCAAAAGAGTGACATTCTGCTATCCCTGAATCAGCCACACTTCCATATAAGTTGTTTCTGTTTCTTTTGTCTTTATAAACTGCCATCTTCATAGTTTAGGGAGCTTTAATTTAACTTTTTTACCAGTAACTATTTACTGAGAGTTTATGTTCACATAAAAAGTAAACAGTAGTATTGGGCTTCTTTTTCCCTGAACAGAGCGATGCTGATGACAGCTTGTGATCTCTCTGCAATTACAAAACCCTGGCCTATTCAACAACGGGTATGTTGTTTGCTGACAGTAAAAGTAGTAATTAAAAAGTCAAAGTAAGAAAAGTCTGTATTCTTAAAGGTAGCTTCTAAAGTATTTGTGGAAATTTTTATCCAAATTTTAAGTAGCATTAAAAGCAGAATTGGACATAAATAGGTTTTCTTTCTTAGAAGATTCATTAGCATTTACTAATATTTATAACGTTATTAAGAAAGACAGCATCTATACTAACACAGCAAAACCTAGCTGCTGATAGTCTTTAATTCCAGTACTACTTCTGGCTCACTTAGGAATGCTTTTTAACACATTTCCTTAATAACCTTGAAAAACAGAAAAAGCAAATTATTTTTCTTCTTATGATTTTTCTTTATGGTTAGTCTACCATGCTATAACTCAGCTCTAAGTAGGCATTAGCGAGTAGAACTTAAACATTTCCTAAGTCTTAAAAATATAGGAAGTGTTGATATAAGGTGTCAGGAAGGATGTAATCAGGACCTGTGGCTAGGAGGCTAGAAATATATCCTTCTCTCTAAATAAGTAACTGCCATAACATTTTGCAGAGGCAGTAAAGGCCCTAGGCTCAGAAAAGAGATGGCTATACATGCAATGATGTGTGTATTGTGCTTTTGTTTTTTGAGACTGCATTTTGAATCCTGAATGCACTACCTGAGACTAATGACAGTCTGCTGTTGGTCAGGGCTCTGATCTGCAGTCATGGAGCCCAACGACAGGTTCATCTCATGAAACATACATGCTGAGAAAACAAGATCAGAAGTGTGCTATCCATGTGCCAAAGCTGACATGCCGTAAGCGCTCAGGAAAGGTGGTCTTTACAGAGTGTGCTGCTCTGTAATAATAAATGGGACTGTACGCCCATTTCCAAATAGGGAAGGGAATGGAAGAGGGAAGAATTTGTCTTTTCATTTATCCTTTCTTCTTAATCAGATCCCCAAAAGGTTGAGCAATGAGGTTGGAGTCCAGACATAAAAAGCAATACTATAAAGCCTCTATAATTAAAACAGTTTGGTATTGGTGACAGACCAATGGAACACAATAGAACTTTGAGAATTACATAGAACGTTTAATATATATAATAAAGGTAGCATTTCAAATAACTGGGGGAAAAGAGAGACTTTTTACTGAATAATGTTAGGGTGACTTTCACATCTTCTATAACTGTATCTATTCCACATACTTAAATTCCAAATGGAACATACAGTTCAGTCTAGAGAATTAAACCATAGAAGTACTAAATAAAAACACTTGTGGATTCTGCTATAACTTAGGGGTGAGAAAACTTTCCTATTACTCAACATGCAGAAACAATAGAAAAGACTGGTAAATTTGATTACATAAAAATTAAAAAAAAAATAAAACTTTTGCATGGCAAAAGACACCATAAGCAAAGTAAAAGTCAGTGAGAAACTGGTAAAGATATTTGCAACTTATATTTGGTAGATACCCGAAATATTAAAGAAATTGTAAAAAATAGAGAAGGAAAAGGGCAACAACCCTACAGAAAAATGGGCCAAAAATTTGAACAAAAAGTTGATGGAATGTGAATGGCTCTTGCTATTTGCAAAGGTTCTCAGAACCTCATTCATAAGAAAAAATGCAAATTAAAACTACACTGACACACGCAAAAAACTTGTATAGAATCTCATAACAGCTTTAATCCTAATATAGTAGTAATATCTGCAGCAGACACATTCCAAGACCCCCAGTGGTTGCCTGAAACCAGAAACAGTACTGAACCCTTATATGTACTATGATTTTTCCTCTACATGCATAACTATGGTTAAGTTTAATTTATAAATTAGGCACAGTAAGAGATTAACAACAATAACTAATAATAAAATAGAACAACTATAACAATACTGTAATAAAAGGTATGTGAATGTGGGGTCTTTTTCTCAGAACATCTTATTATATTTTACTCACCCTCCTTCTGATGATGGGAGATGATAACGTGAGAGGTAGTGAGGTGAAGGATACAGGTGTTGTGATGTAGTGTTAGGACCTTCTGACCATGTATCAGACGGAGGATCACCTGCTTCTGGACCACAGTTAACTCCAGGTAACTGAAACCATGGAAAGCAAAACTCTGCAAAAGGGGGACTACTGTAGTCAGAACTAGAAACAACCCAAACGTCTTGTCAACAGAACAGCTAAACATATTGTGGTCCATTCCTTATTCAGTGGAGCACTGCTCAACAATAAGAAGGAAGTAACCATTGATACCTGTAACCACATGGATGTGTCTCATAAACACTATACAGAGCAAAAGAAGCCACACAAAAGACTACGTCCTGTGATTTCATTTATAGGAAGTTCTGGACTAGGCAAAATTAAAGCACTACAGTGAAAGAAATAAAATAGTGATGGTGAGGAGAGGGAGGAAAGAAGGGGCAGGAATTGACTGAGAAGGGTCATAAGGGCAATAGAAATATTCTATATCTTGGATGGGGTATTTGTCACATGGTTCTATGCGTTTGTCAATACACTGAACTCATGATCTATGCAATTCACAGTATATAAATTCTACTTCATTTAAAAAAACAAAAACACAGATACCATTTCTCATTTGGAAAAATCCAAAGGTTTTATGATATACTCTATTGGGGAAGTTGAGGGAAAACAAGGAATGAAAAATACTGTAACTCTTTAGAAGTTTATAAATATACATATTCATTATTTACCATTACTTCTAGGAATCTTATCCCAAAGATATACGGGAAAGAATGTAAAAAGATATTTATACAAGGCTACTCATTTTAGTGCTATTTGTAATAGCAAAGACTGGAAGTAACCCAAATACTCATCAGTAGGTTACTGATGAATAATTTGTAGTACGTTTACACAGTGAGTTCTAGGCAGCTATATAAAGAAATGAGGATTATCTGTATACTACTATGGAGTGATTACAAGGATCTATTTTTAAGTGGAAAAAAAGCAAGGTAGAGAAAATGTATATGGTACTCTACCATTTATCTAAGAAGAGGGTAAGGGCGTGCCTGGGGGGCTCAGTTGGTTAGGCATCTGGCTTCGGCTCAGGTCATGATCTCACAGTGAGTGAGTTTGAGCTGCACATCAAGCCTTGTGCTGTCAGCACAGAGCCTGCTTTGGATCCTCTGTCCCCATCTGTCTCTGCCCCTCTCCCATTCACATGTGCGTGTGCTCTCTCTCAAAAATAAATAAACTTAAAAAAAAGTAAAATATGAATATATGTACATATTTGCTTAATATTTAAAAAACCTAGGATTAACCACAAAAAAGTTAATGATCCCCTATAAGAGAAGGAAGGAACAGAATTTAGTGAACAGAACCATGGAACCATGTAAATAGTTTAAAATCATAAGGTTGAATTCTCAGCATTAAACCTTAAAAATAAAATGAGGGGCGTCTGGGTGGCGCAGTCGGTTGAGCGTCCGACTTCAGCCAGGTCACGATCTCGCGGTCCGTGAGTTCGAGCCCCGCGTCGGGCTCTGGGCTGATGGCTCAGAGCCTGGAGCCTGTTTCTGATTCTGTGTCTCACTCTCTCTCTGCCCCTCCCCCGTTCATGCTCTGTCTCTCTCTGTCCCAAAAAAATAAATAAACGTTAAAAAAATTTTTTTTAAATAAAAATTAAAAACAATAATAAAATAAAATGAAACAAACCTGATTTCAGTTGCAAAACCATAGTGACAGAGACTATTTCATTCCAAGTGACATTAAAACAGTAATTTGACCATGTATCTCTTAGTGGGATGTACTCTAAAAACAAAAAGGAATTATAAATCCTTTAAAAAAGCCTTTAAAACTGTTTTCCATAATGTTATTATTAGTGGTAATTTTACATAGATATTCAATCACAATTGTAGATCATGTGGGATAAAAGCAAATAAAAAAATTGTATTGGTATCATTGAGGACTGTCAGTGTGAGTGGAAAGATAAAGATCTAAGGTGGATTAGGTTATGCAAAAACACTGTAGTCCTGAATTTGAATTGAAATGTTGTATGAACTTCTGTTGTGTCCTAGCTCCATCCTCTAAAAGGGCTTACAAATACTGGTAGTAATGAACAAACCTAGTGCCCATACTGAGGTTTCTAAGTATCTCATTAAAGGAACAAGGGCTCCAACAAAGAAATGGCTGATAGCAGTTTTAAAGCAGGAAATGTATACAATGAGCCTAGAGCATCTTATTCTATCAGAAAGCAGGGAAGCTTTCAAAGACTGATAGGATTCTGTCAAAAGAACAGAGATGCCAACTTTATAGCCTCTCAGTGGCCAAAATGGAACAATCTGATATCAGTAAGGATTAAAATACATTAAACATGTTTCAATTTAAAAGTTCAAAATAGGGGCGCCTGGGTGGCGCAGTCGGTTAAGCGTCCGACTTCAGCCAGGTCACGATCTCGCGGTCTGTGAGTTCGAGCCCCGCGTCAGGCTCTGGGCTGATGGCTCAGAGCCTGGAGCCTGTTTCCGATTCTGTGTTTCCCTCTCTCTCTGCCCCTCCCCCGTTCATGCTCTGTCTCTCTCTGTCCCAAAAATAAATAAACGTTGAAAAAAAAATTTTTTTTTAAAAATAAATAAATAAAAGTTCAAAATAATAATAAAAATAATTTTTAAAAAAATCTTCCTTGGTCATCTTTGATAGTTGCTTGGTAACCATGTTACTTTTTTAATGGTAATTAAAGTGGAGAAAATCAAACATTTCTCCTGCTTTGCTTTGCTTTGCTTTTTTTTTTTTATTTCCTGCTTTTCTTATACAAATTGTACTTTAGGGAAACTAAATAATTGATGTGGGGAACTTCCTTATTTATTGTATTTCAACTAATAAAACAAAAAGGAATGACTACTTTGAATATCACCTTTTTGCAGCCCTTAAGGTAGCAGATCTACTAGACAAAGATCATTAATGGTCGCTAATATCACAAAAAGAGAGGCAGCCGGGCATTGTATAGCTCTTAATGGAAGTACACAGCATTGCCTATGAAGTAGTCAAAAAAAAAAAAAAAAAAAATTTGGTCAGTCTTATCAAGTCTCTAGATCTCATTACCATTGTATGTAAATAGGGCACAGAGAAACAGTAATTGTCATCATAGGAATGCAGTCAGCAAAATCCAGATAGTGGGAAACTACAGGATAAACAACCAGATTTAACAGCAACAAAAAAAATTATAAGGAAATTTTTTTAAAAGAGAAGAGAATGTAATGTAGATTAAAATTAATTTAAAAGGCACAGCAATCAATCACAATATATGCAGCTATTTGATAACTGGTTTTCACAGCAGCTGGTATAACAGGTGCTTAATAAATATCATTGCTTATGCATACAGATGGGCATACACGGCCTTTTCCCCACTAACTGCTGAAGTTGAAATAACATGTTGCTTTTTTCTGCCTAATTTCAGATTACAAACTCTAGCCTTTGTGATTAGATACATATTTAAAAGCAAATAAAATATAATTTCCATTACTCATTATTGTTCTATTACCATTTTGCTAATGTGGTTGAAGCTAGATTTGATAGATTTTATTATCTTTACTCAAAGTCTCTATTCTATTTTCTGTTCTAGAGTTATATGCTTTTAACTGCCAAAACTTAATCGGTCATTTATTTCAGATAGCAGAACTTGTAGCAACTGAATTTTTTGACCAAGGAGACAGAGAGAGAAAAGAACTCAACATAGAGCCTGCTGTAAGTCTGAGACCTTGTTGGTAGGAATTATTTCAATACATCTGTGAGTGTGGACTTCTTAACACTTTTATGAGATCTTTCCTTGAGAATACAATTTCTTTTCATTTTATTTTTTAAAGCATTTTTCTTATTAAAAGAATTTTATGTGTTTGTTACAGAAAATATAAGCAAATAAAAGAAGACTCTTTGGTTCATCATATTGTACCTACTTTTTTTGTAATTTGTTTTTTCTATTTAAATTTAAATCATAAGCTATGTTTCATTCTGACAAATGGTCTTACGTTTATTATTTCTAGTGATTATCTGAAATAGATGCAGCCATAGTCTATCCACTACCTTTGGGGTAATGTTTGCAGTGTTCACTATTACCAGTAGCACTTTGATAAACATCTATGTTGCTAAGTGTTTCTGTGCCATTTTTCATTATCTTGTTAGGATAAATTCCCAGAATTGCTGTGTTGAAGGGCACAGATTTTAAAGGGTTTTGATACTGCCTTGTTCACATAGAGTTTGGATCTCACAGACAAGAAGAAGACCCTTCTCAAACCATCTCTAGGTTTTGGAATGAGTTTTTCCTGAAAATGAAGCACGGTCATTTTTTTTTTAATTCAAATGGACATTTATTGAGCCCATATTAAATGGGACATGGTTATGACCCCCTTTCTGTGTGTACAGTTTCATCCACTCTGCTCTTTAGTCTCAGCTGGGCACATCTTCTGTCTCACTAGTCTTTCACAATTAGCTCAGTGTCCTATAATGTAATGGTAGGCTCGTTCAGAAGCTCAGAATCTTCTTAGAAAGTCGTGGGTAGCAGAGTAATGCTAACAGCTAAGGGAGAATTTGCTTCATTTTAAACAAGTACTGTGACAGACTCATTGCTTCCCATGGGAGTGCTGGGCTTGTCTGGTGTTCCAGCCATGACCTCCTGGGAATAAGCAGAATGACATCTGCATAATCGTCACTAAGAAGGCTCTCTGTGTGGATTGAATTGTAATCAGCTGGGGCCTGAGTGGCTTCCCCCACAAAGCTGAGGGTGTTTGATTCCACATCAATAGACAATTCAAAGCCTGTGTGTTCTCCAAATACACGTCAGTGGTCAACTCTAGGGCAGTGGTTGACTCTAGGTCGGTGGTCAGCTCTAGGTCAGTGGTTGACTCTAGAGTAGTGATGAATTCCAAGGGTAGTGTGGGAAAAGCCAGCCAGGATGAACAAGACAGAATCAGGGCCTTTCTGAGCACAGTGCTGGCAGGGAATGCAGGAGGCTGGCAAAGGAAGGAGACAAGCAGGTATCAGGCCTTCATCAGCTAACCTGGTGATTCATGTTTTCGGAGCCAACTTGCATTGTGGTCTTTAAGTAAATGCAGATATGTGTGTTGTGTGTGTGTGTGTGTTTCTGTGTTTGTGTTTTCAGGACCTGATGAACAGGGAGAAGAAAAACAAAATCCCAAGTATGCAAGTTGGGTTCATAGATGCCATCTGCTTGCAACTATATGAGGTATTTATACAAAAACACTAGACTTGCTAAACTTAGACTGTGTTATGAATTAAAACCTCAAGTAAATTGAAGCGATTAACACTAGGCCTTTTTTCTTTTTTTTCTTTTTCTTTTTTCTTTTGTTGTTGTTTTTTTTTTTTTTTTTTTTTTTTGGCTGATGAACATGCTGTTTGCATTGAACAAGGAACACATTTTATATTTGATTTTTTTCAAAAACGTTAATTCATCAATGTGTGACTATCTGTTGAGTGCCCACTGTGTGCTAGACTAGCAAATTGGTGTAGGAACACTTAAAAGAATTATATGCCAGTGCTACCTTAAGGAGGTATACTGTGCATACATTATGTCAGCATATTCTTCTAAGTTTAGGCCTCAATAAAGAAAAAAAAGTATCCAACTTTTTCTCATCTTATAGTGTAGTTTTCATATTGTCAAGGAAAATTTTATAATGATGAAAAGAAGGTAGCTGGAAAAATATTACAGGGTCCCATTTCCTTGCACCTACTGGCTTGGAGTTTTTATTTTTTAGGTAAAGATATTCTCCCTAAAACATCTGGTTTACTAGTTTAGATGTTCATGCCCAAAATACAGAAAGCAGACACTATCCTTGTTTTTAAAAGTTTGAATAGGAAACTGTCTTCAGTTTTAATTATTTGGGAAAAAAGCATTTATCATAGAGTTATCATACAATGTCAAAACTCAAACCCTAGAATCTTCTAATCCAGACATTTTCACAATTCAGTGATGGTTTAATCTTACATTTCATATGTGTGCAAGGATTTATTTCATTTGAATCTGATGTTAAATTCTATGTAATATTGATTTGTACTTTTACTACATTTATTTATAAGTATTATATTATAGAAGTAATAATATTCTCACCGTAGAAAAGTCAGAGAATTATAATTCTACTAAGACACTACTGTTAATATATCACTGTATATGCTTTATGACATTTTCATATTTTTCACTTAAATTTGCTTTTTGTAATTCATATTACATCATAATGTATTTTTTGTTTTATTTCTTTAACACTTATTTATTTTTGAGGGACAGAGCGTGAGTGGGGGAGAGGCAGAGAGAGAGGGAGACACAGAATCTGATGCAGGCTCCAGGCTCTGAGCTGTCAACAGAGAGCCCAATGCGGGGCTTGAACTCAGGAACCGTGAGATCACGACCTGAGCTGAAGTCGGACACTTAACTGACTGAGCCACCCAGGCGCCCCTTCATCATAATGTACTTTTAAAGCCTGCAAAATAGTAACATAATATACCTAACCCTGTTGTTGAGTATTATGTTATTTTCAGAGTTTCTCTATTTCAAAGAAAACTGCAGTGAACATTCTTGTATCTAAATATGTATGGCATTAGAGTTGGTAAAGAATAATACCATGCAGAATTATAAATCAATCTTTATTATAATCTTGAATGCAAGTGTATTTAAATACATTGTATAAAACTATTTTATAGAAAACACAAAACAGCGTGCCCGAGTGGCTCAGGCTGTGTCCACACACTTGTGAAAACCCCAGCAGTGGGTCTGCTTCTGAAATGAGTGTGAGATGTGACTCTTTGAAATAGGCCTGGGGAGAGGGCTTATTTCCTCGCTGCTTTCTAGTTTGCTTTCTTTTTCTTCTTTAGGCCTTGACCCACGTTTCTGAGGACTGTTTCCCTTTGCTGGATGGCTGCAGGAAGAACAGGCAAAAATGGCAGGCTCTTGCAGAACAGCAGGAGAAAATGCTGATTAATGGGGAAAGCAGCCAGGCCAAGCGGAACTGAGTGGCCTATTCAAGCAGAGTTGAAGTTTACAGATGGTGTATTCTGCATATGTCTAGTTTTGCCACACACTGTACAGATTTAGTGTATACTTTGCCACTGCTGTATTTTTATTTTTGCACAACTTTTAAGAACATAGCATGAAATGTTTTTAGGGGACTATTACATATTTTCTGTATATTTGTTTTATGCCACTGATCTGAGATTATCAATGATACCCACTCTTAGCACATGGATAAGAGCGCTGTTTGTGATACTTTGTGTACTGCAAAGTGCAAGTTGAATTCTTGCACTGAGATTGTTTTGTTATTCGTTGTTTTGGGGGTTTTGTTTTTTGTTTTTGGGGGTTTTTTGCTTGGGGATTTTAAATAATTGTTTTTGTGTTTTCTGAATTATCAATCTTGTAAAGAATGTTTGGAATCTTTTTTTTTTTTTTTTTTTTTTTTTCTCAAAAATAGGCTAGGAGAAAATTGAATGTATTCTGTGACATTTAAAACTTTCAAAAGATAAAGTGTTGGCTGAGTGGATTTTAAGGTGAAAGGATACTATTTGTCAGCAATGTTTTGCATTAACAAAAAAAGCTAAAACTCTGAAACAGATGGAAAGTACTAGAAGGCAGTATTGTAAAGAAAAGGTATTGTTTAATAGATTTGCTGTTTTTGTTAGTGAGCAGGAAGCAGGAAGGGGAGAACTCTTTCATTTCACATACATGTTATCCAGAGACTATCCATAAAATCTGACCCATCTGATGGAAAGCAGGGGAAACCATAGGAGAAGACACTGATTTCACTGACTTCACGGTCACTGACTTTACTGAGGGATGAATGTGATCGAGAAATGGAATGGCCATATCTGTCAGTGAAGGGAAACATTCTGTTGGAAGACTCTTATGAGTCAGTGAGTGTTTTGAACATTGAACTTCCTTTTTTAAATAACTTGTTTTTCTTACAAACCATAGTTTATAAGTGAACAGTTTAAGTCTCAAGAGAAAATTGAGAAAAAAAAAGCGATAACTGGAACACTGACCTGAGGTGAGATATGACTGCAGATAAAAGGTAAAATGAACCATTATTTTTCTTTGTCAAAGGAAGTATAAAGAATAGTTTTAATTATATAAACAGCAAAGGGCCATCCTTGATATCGGGGTCAAAATTAAATTGAGGGAGCACTGTAAGATAAGAAAGCTTAGGCCTGAATAAACTTAAGAGTATTCAGTTTGCAGTTGAGAAACTGCCCAATTTCAGTTTATAGGACTAGTCAATTAGAATCACAGAAGTTTGGCTATGTATGCTAATTGTTGACCCTGAGCTTATAATTGTTGGTATTCACTTCATTTAGCTTTTAGTACATTTAGAAAATGTTAACATTGTCTTAGATTTGAGTCCTTTTGAATGGATTCCCATTGAACACATGTGCCATAAATACACATTTATTCAGTACTGGAGAAGTAGATAATGAATTGAACAACTGGTTCAAGAAAGGAAAATCTGTTCCAAATACGTGGAAATGTTTGGACTGGGGCAGAGTAGGAAGAGAAATATTTGTCTGAATTGTTAACCACCCCCCTTCCCAAAAAACAGGTTCTGAGTTTTTAGCTATCACTAAATTGGATAGCAAATCTCTTGGGGCCATGGTTCAGCATTCTGAAACACCTTTTTTTTTTCTCTAAACTGCCTAAAATTCAACTTATTCATTAAGTTTTTAAAATTCTGAGAGTGTATCTTACATAATGTGACTTACTTCTTACCATTCAGGTAAAAAAAAAAAAAGGGCAAAACAAATTGTATTGCCATTACTTTGTAGTGGTAAAGGCTAGTATAGAATGTTATCAGCTGTTTGTTTCCATATGTATTATTGTTGTAATACTTGTATTTTCAGGATGTTATTCGATTTTTATTTGATGTCATATAGGTGAGATCTATAAGATTGCCTCTTGGTGGCACTGGTGTGTAAATTACACAGGCTGTTACTAAAATAACATATCTATATACTGGTATCCCCCTATGCATGCATACATAATTCCTTAGTATAGAAAAATTGTTTAAAGAATAGCAGTCTTTAATGACCTTTACATCATACACATTGTGATTTAGCAGTTATGCTAAAATCTGTAATCATATACTTTAGTAGTTTGTTTAGCTCCAACTAATCTATGCCACTGAGATGTATGGAGGTTTTGTATGTGTGTCATTTTAACAAGCAAGAAGATATATTTAGATTAGAAATTGTTTGGTTTACCTTTAGACAGTGGTTTATTTTACTTTACTAGTTTAGCAATTAAAAGAAGTTGGGTAGTACCATGCCTATTTTGTTGTTGGAAGTTTTAGCTCTTCTAAGAAGAGTACTTCTTTAGGACCAGTTAGTTGGTGCAAATAATTTTTAATTTTTAGGAAAATCATTCCATACATAGATTAATATCTGGTACAGAGGCAAAATCAAAGCTTTAGTTCTTACGTGAATATTTTTCCCAGTATCTTCTCAAGTGGGAATATATATATATATATATATATACATAGTGGGAATATATATATATATATATATATATACATACACATGGTGGGAATATATATATATATATATAGTCCTCCCTCATCCTGCTGTATATTTCTGTTACCCATAACTAGCAAGAAGTTATTCTTTTTCTGGATTAAAGTAGTTTTGTGATAGTTATAACTGAATGACATACCATTTCATTTCAATTTTTAGCTCCAAAAGTCCCCACTATTATACTAAGTTGTTAAAAAATCTCTATAAAATTGTCCGGCCTTCTATTTTTCACAAGACTGGCGCTTGCCAGTCGCAGTCCTGTGTGAACTTGTGTAAGTCACTTAACCTCTGTGTGCCTGAACACATTGGGCTGTTAAAGGAGTTATGTTTGGGTGAAGCCTTTGTCTTCAAGGAGAATGTCACAGAGGGCAGCTACTGTGTAAGCCCTAGTGGGTCTTGGAGACCAGTGTCAGAAGTGGGATATTGGGCTACAGAGCATGGTATCTCATTCCACATGTCATTTCCTGTTTTGAAGATTGAAAACAAGACATTTATTTGGCTTCTCATGTGCATCACCAGTGACTGTGAGATTTTGAGCACCTTGCCTCAAGGTACAAACTCTGGACAGTGGTGTTGTCACCACTGATCTCTTAATCATAAGGAATAGTTTCCTTCAATAAGAGTACTGAGATAAGAAAGTGTATGAAAATATACTGGAAATACTGGGTTCTGGGAGGAAACTGGTCAGAGATGTATTCTTGCCTAGCAGTGGAAGTGCCTTTATCTTTAGCATAGAGCACAAATGTTAGACCTACTCCAGTTTGACTTTCAGTTTTCCTGTGTTTTCCACCAGATTTTACTCCTAACACTTTATAGGTCATCACAAGCAGTACTCTTGTTTTGTTTTGCTTTGTTTTGTTTACAAGAGTGATTTTAAGAAGAGAGGAGGAAAAGGTGTAATTGCTGTCCTCTCCTGTGAACAACTGTAGTTAAAATGAGGTGGTATAATTTAACGTCTCAGTATTAGACATGCAACAGTCCACCTTTTATCGAGTCCCTGCGACATGTCAGGCACTGTGTTCAGCCAAAGAGAGCAATGACCTCAAGGAGCTCACAGTCTGCAGGAAGTGCTGGATAAGAGACTTACCAGCTTCTGATCCTGCCAATTGAACATGCAAATATAGGGTACGTTATATCACTTTCATTTTCATCTATAAAATACATATTATACAGTTTTCTGAGGACCTTCTCCCGCCCCGCCCCTGCACCCTCCCCCTCAAGGATCTTCTTTACCTGGAACTTACTAAGAATCTGTCCGTGAACATCCTGCCTTCTAACAAGTATGGATCATTTAGCCTGTTGATAGCTTAAAGAACACCTTAAGTAAGGAGTCATGTATTCTACTATATAGGTTTTTTTTCCCATTTGCTAGCCAGGTAGAGCTTACTCAGAGTTCTCTTAGATTGTTAAATTGTGCACAGTTTTGGACCCCTACTGCTCCACCACAGGGAGCAAGGAAGAAAGTATTAAAGCTCACTTGGCCCTTCCATATGCTTCTCAAAAGCCTGTGTAAACATGTCTTAATAAATGTCATTGAAAGCAGTGTAAATAGTTGAAAATATAAATTTCTATTACGGTTTAAGAAAAGAAAACCTTATGGATCATCACTAGCCACTGTTAATATCTATTTGTATTCTTATACCTTTTTCAATATATTTGAACAAATATATAGTTTCTGGCACTATTTTTGTACTAGGATAAAGGAGTTACTGTGTATATTATGTTTAGCTTTAAAGTCCTTTTAAATAATTGTGAGTGTTGATTTCTTGTCTTTCCTCTCCCCACCATGAGAACCATGTCAGATTACTCTTCCATGACAAAATCACTTTAAAGGAACACTTCCCTACCTGTGATCCCTATAAAATCAAGAGATGGTCAGAGTGATCTTCTGTTGTGCAAACTCTTCACCTGTCAGTTGTTTAGTCATTTTGCTATGCTTTGTAAGAATAAAAAGAAGAATGAATAAGTAGGTATGACTACTGTGTGATTATTAGGGGAATTTTAGGCAGGGAGGATGGGTCCAATGCTTTGAGAGACTGTAGGCAAGCTAGCCTTTGGTCATATTAGCTGAGAAAATGTGGTTTAATCAAACCCTTTCCTTAGTCAAGACTCCTCTCAGTAATAGTCTTCTTTTTATTAACATCCTTTGCTACCAATATGAAGGCAACATTTTCCATACTTCCTGTGCTTCAAGTCGGTAACAGCTCTCTGGAGGGTGATGATTACCTGCTTACTGTTGCATAAGGAGCTAAGACTTAGGAGTTAAATATTTGACAAATGGCGTGAGCTGGATTCGAGCCTAGACCTGTCTGGTTTCAAAGCAGGTATTTATTCCATTTAGTTCTTTCTTTGAATTTTAATTGTAAAAGTTCCAAAATCCATTCTTAGTGGATCAAATGGGCTATCTACAAGCTTTAGAGAGAAGATTTACCTCACCCAGCAGGTTTGGTTTTGTTTGGGTTTTTACTGTTAATTTTCCTATAGTTCATCTGAATAGCTAATGTCCCACCTTCACAAAATCCCAGATACCACCCTGTTTCAGTACTGCTAATGTAGAGGTGTGAGGGTATAATTAAATTCAGAATATCTGATTCATTATTTAGTTTTGCTAATATGACAAGCCCTAGACAAGTCCTCTTCATGTGGGACATAATATCTAGGCTATACCTAATTCACAAAACTAAAGACAAAAATAAAATGAAAGCTGGGGTGCCTGGGTGGCGCAGTCGGTTAAGCGTCCGACTTCAGCCAGGTCACGATCTCCCGGTCCGGGAGTTTGAGCCCTGCGTCAGGCTCTGGGCTGATGGCTCAGGGCCTGGAGCTTGTTTCCGATTCTGTGTCTCCCTCTCTCTCTGCCCCTCCCCCGTTCATGCTGTGTCTCTCTCTGTCCCAAAAATAAATAAACATTGAAAAAAAAATTTTAATAAATAAATAAATAAATAAATAAATAAAATAAAATGAAAGCTGATGTAAAATAATAGTTTAGATTTTCTGACCAGTAGGGGGCATGAGAGTTTCTGTTTTATTTAAAGTACTCCTCCCCTACTGGGTACAATGAATAAAACTGCTTTTTTTTTTTTTTAATTTTTAAAAATGTTTATTTATTTTTGAGAGAGAGAGCATGAACAGGGAGAGGGGCAGAGAGAGAATCCCAAGCAGGCTCTACACTGACAGTGCAGAGCCTGAAATGGAGTGTGAGATCATGACCTTAGCTGAAATCAAGTCAGACACTTAACCGACTGAGCCACCCAGGAGCCCCTAAATTTTTTTTATTCTAATGTTTATTTATTTGTGAGAAAGAGAGAAGAGACAACATGAGCCAAGAAGGGGGCAGAGAGATGACACAGAATCTGAAGCAGACTCTAGGCTCTGAGCTGTTAGCACAGAGCCCAACATGGGGCTTAAACTCACTCATGAACCGTGAGATCACAACCTGAGCTGAAGTCGAACACTTAACAGACTGAGCCACCCAAACTGCTTTTTAAAATATTTTTACTAGCTAAAGAAAAACAAAATGGAAATAATCAATAGAGAATTAATTCTTGGTTACTGCTCTTTGTTCAGTGATCATTTCATCAAGATGTCCTCCAAACAATAACTGATCATCTGAAGGCTCTGATTGATACTCAATATTCCATCCATGGGGACAGCATCCCATTTTGCAGAAAACGAAAGCTGTAAGACAATTCTCTTCAACTCACATCCTTGCTATTAACTGTGCTGCCTTCTCAGCAAACCGGGATTCCTATGTTTGATATATGCAAGTGTCACAATATGATTTTTTATGTTTAAGGCACATGACATTAAATTCACAGAAACTCTTTGAACTTGCAGAGAATATTCTCTGATTTTAAGCTATGTTCAGCCTTGGCAAACAAACAAAAACTATGTTTCCTGTTCACAAACCACTTCCTCAAAATAAATATGCACAAAAGGTATGAATGGAATCTAAATAATTATTTGAAACCAAAAGAAATCTGACGAATTATATGCATGATTTCTCTCTGTCTTGCCTTATTTTAAGTGTGTGTGTGTGTGCGTGTGTGTGTGTGTGTGTGTGTAAAATATAGAGGAACTAAGTTGACTTTCTCAATCATCTAACAGCAATCTCAATGGCACTTTTTAGGATTCTTCTTTCTAAATCACCATGTAAGGGACAAGATTGCATGGCCAGACAGTGGGGGACAGCAGGGGGGGAAGCAATAAACGTAGACTGCCGCAAGAGCTTTCAACCTTAATATCCCCAACATTGATTACTTTTAAAGCCATATTTCACTTCATATCACTGTTTCCCCTTACCCAACAGGAGTGTTTTAGGCTTTATCTGACATATTCCTGTATGTCTATCTAGCATATTACTGTAAGAAATAAGCTTCTCCTTTTACCAATCAGCTCTCTGAAATTCAGGAATTCTCTGGTCTCCCTGATCTGCATAACCCAAGGAAGAAAGGCATAAAACATGGTTAATGACTGCTTCAGCTACAACTGCTTGCTCTGCTCACATGTGCTCATGCTCTCTCTCTCCCCCTCTCTCTCCCCTCATTCACACAAGCCAATAGGAGTAGTTTCTAAGAGTGCTCTACTGAGTCTGTTAGAGTAAGTTACAGATTTCTTGGGAGATGAAGGGACGATTATGTCCTACATTATTTCCTCTTTCTTGAAACCTCTGTTTCTCTTTTTTCTATTCTAGCTCCATCCCCTTGGCCTTCAAACATATTTGATTCTCCTGTGCCCTAAGACACCTTGAATCACACAGTCCTCCTAACCTACCAGCATCTCTGCATCTTCCTTGTACTTTGAAGGTAGTCAACAAATACTGAGTGAAAGAACAGATTTCCATAATTTTCCACCTGACATAAAATTGATATTTTTATAAAGAAACAGGAAGGTAATTCCACTGAAAGGAAACAAAACTCAATATAGTGTTTTTAGACATTCTCAGCTGGACAAGAGCTAAAATTTAACATGAAAAAACAAGCTGAATAAACGGTATCTTAGGAAAAAATACTTGTTTCCTGCTGTGAAAAATAAGTTAGCTACCAGACTTTCATTAATAAATTGATAACCATTGGTGGCATTACTCCCGGTGGGAATTGTACCATATTGCTACAAAGCTAAAGTCATAAAGGCTAGAGGCCAACGGTCTTATGGAGGAGAAAGGATTTGCACTTAAAAATAAATAGGCAAACAAAAGTCAACCAAAGATGTTCCTTCATTCACTCACAAACATTTCATTCTCAACCCAAGCAGAGGTAAACTAAAAGGCCTGGCCTCACAGAGCTTCTAGTCCAACGGAAGCTACACACAAGGGACAATGATCTCCGGTCTGTGCATTGAGGGTGGGAAGTAGAGGTACTTAATTCACACTTGAGGGTTCACAGTTGGCTTCCTTCAGAGTATGATACCTGGTTTAGCCAAGTGAAAAGGGAGAAGAACATTCCAGGCAGAAGAAACAGTATGTGTGTAGACCTAGAGGTAGCTGACTAGGGAACTTGAAAGTTTTCCCGTCATTTATTTATTGATTTAAATACTTACTGGTTTTATAGTTATGAATGATGAAGATTAAAACTATTTATAAAGTATTGGTATGATGTATAGATCTTTATAAATGTATAAAATAAAGCAAATGTGCTTCAACAAATGTACGTTTGAACTCTTAAGAAAGAGAAATCGCCAGAGGCCAAAATAAAGCCAATTAAAAATCAAATGAGTAAGCCAGTATTCATGTGAACTGATACTATGTCAGACCAAGGAATATTTGCAGATATATATAATGAAGGGTACTTAATGCCCAAGCAAGCAGGAAACAGCGTAAATGGGTAATGGTTCTCCAAGGAAAGCTGAAACTTTTGAAAGAACTGAATTGAAGCAATTCTCAATGCCTGAAGTCAGAAGCCACAAGAGTAGCATCAGATCCCCATGAAATTCAGACAATAGAGTTCTTTGATTGAGGCTGTTGGGAGGAATCAATTTTTTACTCTTGTCTTTCCAAATGAAGGAACACCTCTAAAATGACACTTTTAGCCTCTTGTTCCACCTCTAACTCAACTCAGTCAAATACCCTACTGGAGGGTCATAGACATCAGTCCACACCCCTTAAGTGGGTGAAGTAAATCTAATAAAAAGCAGTGAATGCTGGAAATTTGTTTCTTTTCCTTACCTTTCGAACCCAATATAATCCAGTGTAAGTTGGAAATCCTAGGTAAAAGTGTCTGGTTGTGTGGCCTGTTTCAAGATCTAGCTTGCTAAAGGGGTGGGGTTTCAGGCAGGGAATGTAACTTAGCAAACCCATTTAACCATAACATGTTCTCCAACCTATACGTGTTCTTCAAACACCTTATTTACCTAACTATCTCTGCAAAGCTCCACACCAGCCAGCATCACATGGTTTTCTCAGAGTGCTATGCCTATCTCCTGTAAGGTCTTTCTAGACTGTCATTCTACAATATCAGTGGGCCACTTCAGTCAATGGCCTCTCCTGCTTCTGACCAATGTGGTAAATCTGCACTTTCCTGAGTCTGTCCATCTGCTGTTTGAGGGACATAATGTACAAGTCAGAGCATTCTTCTTACTTACGTGCTAGTGGCTGTATAGAAGGCAGGAGCGAGACAACATTGAATGAGATCCCAGGAATGCAGTGCTTACGGCCTAAAGACTTGAAGAAAAGCATAGTTGTAAGGTATGTTGTTCTATTTTGTGTTATAAAATTCTGAAAGGTAAATTTAACATGACCAGAAATTATCGTTCATATTTTTCTTCTGCCTATTCTAAGACTTGCATTTATGATGATCATCACCTGATGACCATCAGCTCACTGGCAGCCAGTATTCATAAGCAGCACAATGGATGTGGCATCGTCAGAACTAATAATATAACCAATATAAATAAATGGTATTAGGGAACTGCAAAAACAAGAAGATACTATTTTCACACCAACAGGTTCTAAAGAGCCACAACATTGTGAGTATAACAGAGTTGCTCTTTTTTTCTCTCAGTGGAAATTATGAAATTAGGGAGGAGGAGCACATTTGACAATGAAATATACAAGAAAATTGTTCCTGAACCTGAATAAGAAGAGATGGTACCGGGGCGCCTGGGTGGCTCAGTTGGTTAAGCGTCCGACTTCAGCTCAGGTCATGATCTCGCGGTCCGTGAGTTCGAGCCCCGCGTCGGGCTCTGTGCTGACAGCTCAGAGCCTGGAGCCTGCTTCCGATTCTGTGTCTCCCTCTCTCTCTGACCCTCCCCTGTTAGTGCTCTGTCTCTCTCTGTCTCAAAAATAAATAAACATTAAAAATTTGAAAAAAAAAATATTTTTTAAAAAAAAAAAAAAAGAAGAGATGGTACCTAGACACTGCTAGTGTGAACTGATTTTCACATGTGCTGCCTGGACAATGAAAAATGTAAACTTCGCTTCTGTACCCAATCTTCTAAATTTTTCATTGAAAATTTTAATTGTGTTAGCCTCCTATTGCTGGTGTAAGAAATTACCAGAAATGCATGCACTTAAAACTTATTATCTTACAGTTCAGGAGATCCGAAGTCTAAAATGTGTTAGCGCCGCTGCATTCCTTCTAAAGGCCGTTTCTCTGCCCTTTTGAGCTTTTAGAGACTGCATGCATTGCTTACATCGTAGCCTCTTCCTCCATCTTCAAAAAATAATGTAAATTCTGACTCTATTCCTTTTAGGAAAGCAAACATTTATATGATAAAATAGATTTTATGGGGCTTTTGAAAGATGTAAACAAAATGTGTTAAGTGCCTAGCACAAAAAGTACACAAGTGGGAGACTGGGAGACATGGTTATTGTTACTATTTTCATGATGATGATAATGGTGAAAGATTTCTATCCCAAAAGTTAAAATCTTAAGAAGAAAAAACTGACTACTGAAAGCACATCCAGAACGAGTTAAACTTAGATTGTACTTTGCCATTTACCAAGCTCTTTCACACACATGATCTTATCTCATCTTACCCGCAATTCTGTGACACAGGCATTATTTTCATTCCTGATTTTATGATGAAACTGAGTCTTGAAAACTCAGTTGCTTCACCACTTGTAGTCTGCATTTTGCCACTTGAACCCAAGACTCCCCCCATCAAATCTGCTATACTTTTCATTACAAAATAGTTCTGCTCTCTAACAGTTCCAAATGCTCAGGTGTTTATTATGTAAATCAGTAATTTTCAAAGCCGGGTTCTGGGCCAGCAGCATCAGCATCAGCATCACCTGTTAAAAATGCAGATGCCCAGGCACCATGTCTGAAGTGCTGAGGGTCAGGATGGGCAAGATGAGTTTTGTATTAGCCCTCCAGGTTATTCTGATGTACTCTAAAGCTTGAGAACCACTGATCTAAAATATTGCTCTCTTCTTCTAACTGCTTACACCCCGAGATTAAAGCCACACAAAGCCATGTAAAAAATGATTCAGTGATTAAACTGACACTTTTATTAGAGAGAATTCTAGAAGCTTGAAGAGCAAACTCATTGAAAACTTTGTTCTAATTATTTGGATTTTTCACCTCAACAAAAGTACAACATATTCTGTCTGTGTATGAAAGAGAAAAGTAAAAACCTGGGGGCTTTAAGATTGAATTTCAATAGGGACAGAAGTAGGATAATAATGATGGCTTCCATTCATTTATTAATCTATTGATGGACAGTTGGGCTGCTTCCATAGTTTGGCTATTGTAAATAATGATGCAATAAACATCAGGGTGCATGTATCCCTTCAAATTAGTGTTTTTGTATTCTTTGGGTAAATACCCAGTAGTGCAAATTCCTGGATCCTAGGGTAGTTCTATTTTTAACCTTTTGAGGAACCTCCATACTGTCTTCCACAGTGGCTGTACTGGTTTGTGCTCCCAGCAGTGAACAAGGGTTCCTTTTTCTCCACATCCTCACCAACACTTGTTTCTTGAGTTTTTTATTTTAGCCATTCTGACAGGTGTAAGGTGATAATTTGCATTTCCCTGATGATGAGTGATGTTGAGAGCATCTTCTCATGTATCTGTGGGCAATCTGTAGCTCTTCTTTGGAGATATGTTTGTTCATGTCTCTTGCTCATTTTTTAATTGGACTATTTGCTTTTTGGATGTTGAGTTTTATAAGGTTTTTAGATATTTTGATTACTTCTCCTTTATTGGATATGTCATTTGCAAATATTTTCTCCTATTCAGTAGGTTGTCTTTTAGTTTAGTTTTTTGTTTTCCTTTGCTGTGCAGAAGCTTTTTATTTTGATGTGATATATATATATATATATACATATATATATGTATATATATATATATACACAATGGAATCTTATTCAACCATAAAAAGAATGAAATCTTGCCATTTGCAAAAACATGGATGGATCTAGAGTATAATGCTAAGCAAAATAAGCCAGTCAGAGAAAGACAAATACCATATGAGTTCACTCATATGTAGAATTTAAGAAACAAAACAAATGAACAAAGGGGAAAAAGAGACAAACCAAAAAAACAGACTCTTAACTGTAGAAAGACAAGCAGATGGTTACGAAAGGAGTGTGGTATGAGGGATGAGTCAAATAGGTGAAGGGGATTAAGATACATTGATTTCGATGAGCACTGAGTAATATACAGAACTGCTGAATCACCATACTATACTAATACTGAACCTAATGTAACTCTGTATGTTAACTACACTGGAATTAAAACTTTTTAAATATGTTGTGGGGTGCATACATACATACATACATAAAATGATGGTTTCCAGAATTTCCTCTCCTATATTATCTATGATTGCTTAAGCAGGACCTTGAAAGATTAGTCTATTATCAGTCCTCCTCCTCTTCCTCATTGATCATATGCTTTGAGAACACTTAATTGCAACAGGCCAGAATGACGCGATTACGTCCTCTCACAGTTGGAACAAAGACAAATTGTATGTGGCATGCCACAGGCCGAGAGGGGCAAAGGGAGAGCTGACATTTTATATGTTATAAATACTGCTTACTCGTAGTTCATCAAATTGTTTCTAGATCTGGGAGTAAGGGCAAAGGCTCTCATTCTGATTTACCATCTGTGTCCTGATGGGTTGAATCAATATCCAGGAGCAATTTGGGAGGGCAAAGATCCCTGCAGGTTGCCACACCAGAGGTTTATTAGCAGAAGCTAGGGATCAATCAAGCTTTGAAAGAGGCCCTGGGGAAGACTTGCAAAAAGCATCCCTCAGGTAAAGCAGTCTGCTCCAAGTCTACCATGGAGAGTAAGCATTTCAAAGGAGATTTAGAAGAGAAGGTGAGGCTAGCAGTGCTTTCATCAGAAGCCCAGATCTAGGGTAAGGTTGGTTCTCTGCTCAGCCTTAGGCTTTCCTTGTCCCTCTAGTTTGGAGCCTCTTCAAAACCTGGGGTATACTCCACATGAGAATGGGGTTATTCCAACTCTTCAGGGAAAGAACTCTGCCATGGCCAGGGAAGAGACCCTGGCATCCGTCCTGTCATAGGTACAGTGAAACATCTTTCTGCAGAGCCCTGCACCTTAGTTGGCTGGCCCCCAAGAGCCACGAAGCCTGTGTCCTGGGCACAACTGGCAGGTGATTTCATGCCTAAAGATTTCTATAGAATCACCAGAGGACAATTCCCTGCAGCATAGCAAGGCCTTCTAGCGGGGTAGAGGGAAGGAGGCGAACATTTATTGAGCAGTAACTATGTGCTAGACCTTTTCCATACACTAACTAATTTTATTCTTACAACAATCTCATTTAGTAGATAATTTTATCCCCATTTTTCAGACCAGAAAACAAGGCAGAGGAAGTTAGGTTACTTACTCAAAGTCACACAGCTTGCAGGTGGCACAGCCAGAATATGAACTCGGGTCTGGCTTCAAAGTCCCTGCTCTCCTCACTACAGTGCTATCACAGCAGAAGGAGCCCAATGAGCTCACCACCTGTCTCTGAGCAAAGGGCACTTCAGGCCTTCCCGTGTGGCTGTTTCCAACAGATCAATGGAGGTCACAGTGTAGACATCACCTGTGCCATCTTTGTTGGCCCACAGACATACATCCTAATTATGTTGTCCTGAGGGAGGATCATTATGCACTTTTCCTACCACTGAACAAGGAGATGGGGATCAAAGGACAGCTGAGTCCTCACGGATGATCCCTATTTATTGTACCTATTCCTCTTTCTCCATCCAAAAACCTCTTTCCTCCATGTTATCCCCATACATCCCAATTAAACAGAAAGCCATCATCAATTTTTTTGCTATCTCTTACAAGAGTAAAAAAAAAGGCTAAGGAAAACATTTTATTGCAAAGGCCAAACAGCATTTGCTGCAATCTGCTTATTTCAGCACAATCCTCTAAGTGCTGTTTTATTTGCCCTAAACAAGCTTGATATACAACACAATCATAACCTTAATGATATTTCAGCCAGTTAATCATTCATTAGGCTAAGTCAGAACAGTCTTCTGCGAAGTTTGTATTCCCATTTTCAGGTTGGCCAAACTGACCTCTTTTAGAACAGACTGCTTTCTTCTTGAAATATATAATGTATTATTCCCAAGTGGAGATTTTAACGATCATGGAATAGTGCGGTATTTACTGATACTTCACTCTGTATTCGCCAACTACAATTATATCCTTCATTTTACAAGCTGTTTGCCAGGACAATTCCATGACAGAATCCATTCTTCCATACTAGGGCAAGGTTCCTTGGAAGCACTAACTTAGGGGTGCTAATTGCCAGGCAGGGCAAACAATCTGGAATGGAATAGGAGAAGAGCATTTGTAGACAGCCCAGGGTATTTTTGCCATGGCCTAGATAGATGTAGGAAGGAACACTTACTCTCATCTTTGTAAGCTGATTTTACTGTGGCCATTTGGTCAGCAAATCTAAATTCGGAAATTCGCCTAAGGAATAAAAATGGGTATACACTGCAAGAGTGAGGCATCAGCCTCCAGGATACAATGTCTACTTACTAAGAACCATCATAGGGTGCTCTGTCTTCAATGGGCAGAATATATGGGTCTGAGAAATAAAGAGTAAAGGTAAAAGTTGCCCTATTGCCACCACTTCCCACTCCAACTCTGGCCTCTATGAGTTAGGAAATCCTATTTCCCAAGAGGCCAATGGGCAAGAAAAGAAGTTACCATCCCGGCAGGAAAAATTAACCCACGGTAACAAAAGATAGGGTTGCTCTTACACCGTGGGAGCAGAAAGAAATATGTTTGGTACCCAGACTCATCCACTGGAGCATCTTTTAGTATTTCTTTGCCAAATTTCAGAAGGAAGTGGGTAAGTACAGCCACCACAGTGTGAGCCAGAGTCCTGGGCTTCTCAGGGAAAGCCCCTAAGGCAAGGCAAATCTAGAATGAAAACAGAAGAGAGAGATTGTAAATTCTCATTTGTGACCCCAAGGATAGCTGCCCTCCTGGGGCTAAAAGTTCATCCCACTAACCTATTTTTCCTCAGAAAAAGAGACCAATCAGAATCCTAGAGGAGCTGTTCCTAGCTGAAGTAAATTTATTATATTAAGCAAGTTGACCCAAGCAGTGCAAGAGGTGGATTTTAGTGGATACCGTGGTGTACTGACAAGATTCATCTCCTACCAGAGCCACCTCCACCCTAACCCTGGCACACCAAGGCACACCAAGGCACAAGGCACTCACTGTCCAGGCTGTCCCGACTGTTGATTGCTGACAATGTCAGCTCACAGCTGGGCCAATAAATTGTCCCAGGCTGAAGGTCAAGGTTACACTCTCTCTCCAGGGGCAGCCTGCATCCTATCACTGGACAATGAGGATTCGAACAAAGACCCAACCCCCTTGTCTGAGTGAGGTACAACTCTGAAGGGCTATTCCAGTTTCAGACTTCCTCAGAGGATTGGCCAAGGACTTTGCTGCTTTTGCATAGCAGACTAAGTTCCTCCCCCACCCCCCACCCCACCCACCCACACATCCAGTCCTGCTGCCTTCACTCACTCACAGGTGGTTACCCAAGAGCACTCCCCAATAAACTGCACTGAATTATCTGTCTTCAAGTCTGTTTTTCAGGGAACCCAATCTAAAATGAATGTGAATAGTGGCAATTCTTAAATGAAGGGATTATTGAAGGTTACTGTCTCCTTTTTGCATATCTGCATGTTCAGATTTTCAACAGTAAACATAAATTGTATCTGTAGTAAGAGTTACATATGCATACATACACACTGCATATATATAAAGTTTCTTAGAGTCTCTAAGTGCAGAGGAAAACAGCCATTTTGGTGTGACCTACAACATACAAAATGAAGAGAAGACATTTGGAGGGAAGAATATTTCATCACATTGTCATTTGAATTTGCAATTTTCTAGTTATTGGTGTGTTTGAATAAATATTTCATGTTCAATGACCAAAATGAAAAAAAAAAAAGAAGAGGAGACAAAACCAATACAAATAGATTAAATATATTAGTGAAAAAAATCTTGGTAACAGACAAAAGAAAACACCCTAGAAACAAATAATTCATTGAAACGGATTCAAAATATAAATATGTATAGTATTATAATTAAAGAAATTATAGTATTATATATAATATATACATTACATGATATTATTATATACACTATATTACATTATATTTATACCACTATATTGTATATATTATTATAATTAAAGGAATTAAATTGCTCTTTTAAAATTTTCCCATAAAGAAGAAAAAAAGATCTGTCAGGCTTAGATAGGTTTACAATAAGTCTCGTCAAATTTTTAGAGAAAAATAATTATTGATGAAAATGAGGTCTACAGCAATCTTATATACACTGGTTTAGGGAGATATACGACTCTGAAAAAGGTATTCGGTATTATTTTCCCTCATTTTTTAAATCCATTTTAAGGTGTGTGTGGTTTTTTTTAAACTAAGTTTTAGATGCACATTTGGTCCTCCAACAGCTTCTTAGGATGTTTATGAAATAATTTTTTTTTACCAATAACTTTTTATTTGTTCATTGGATTTTCCCAGGGTAAAAAGAGAAGGGGAAAGGGTCAGCATGTGTGTTACAAAACAATAGCAAATGGGAAAGGAAGTACCCGGCACAGCAAAATCAGCCACATAAACACCCCCCAGAGATGTAGTCACTAAAGACCAAGGGGGCTCAGTCTCCTGCAGTTCAGAAATGAGGGGGAAGGGATCAGGGAAAGAACAGATAGGTACAAGCTTTCCTACCCCACCCCACCCCCATAAGTTCAAGATTTCACACAAAGCTTTGGTTTCTAGCAGTAAACATGGAGTTCATTAGTTCATCTCCTATTTAACAATCTTGTGGCCACTTTGACATATGTTTCTTGCACCTGCATAAAAGTTCCTGAGTGACTTGGATTATACATTCATCTTCCCTTCCTTGGCCTCCAGACCCTATCTCTACATGGAAGGCTCCCCTCATTGCTTCTGCTTCTCTCTACCCTAAGATTAGAGATTAAAGTAGGGTTGATCCATCCAAATACAAGTGTATTAGTATGAGTCACATCAAGGAATGGTCTTGACACAGGATACTAGGAACGAGAAATGGAGTGTTTACAGCTTTTTCATGGTTTAAAGGTGTATGGGGCGGGGGGGGCTTTTGGGGGAAGGAGGATAGGGTAGGAGTCAAGTTTTTAGGATAGAAGATCTTGCCCAAAATAGGAAATAGGGGAAGGAAACGCAAAAGAAAGGATGGTTCAAGACGACCACATTTTAAGACAGGTCACCAAGCTGTGTTCCAGATTCTCCTCTTGTGAAATAAAATTTTTGAGATGTGTATAACAGGAAAACATCTGTAGTCTATCCCAATATTCAGTTGATAGTTTGGATAGGCTAGAATTCTAAATTAGAAAAATAAGCAATAATCTTGTTCATATTTGGAAGGCAATGCTCTTTGATCATCTAACTTCCAGGATGCTGTTGAGAAATGTAAACCCATTATGGCTGTGATATGGATGTCACCTGTCCTTGCCATCTCACCCTATCCCCCCAAATCACAGCAATTTAGAAAATTCTTTCTTTTTCCCCACATACATGAAATTTCACTTTGTGCCTGAGTGTTGTCCCATTTTCACCCACTCTACTAAGCACTTGGTGAGCCTGTTCAACGTAGAAAATAATCAGCTTTCAATTTGGGGGATTTTCTTGTGACTTACCTGCCTTATGATTGATTTCCTGTCTTCTGTTTTCCATTTTCACATTCTGAACTTCTGTTTCTCAAATGTCATAACTCCTGGACTACTCCTCTAATTTCCTTATCTTTTCTTTGTATTTTTAATGTTTTCTGGGGTGTTCTTTTATCATCCAACTCTTTTATTAAGTATTTCATTTCTTCCATCATATTTTTAATTTCTAAGAGCTGTTTCTGGTTCTGTTTAATTTTCACGACATCGTTTTTGTTCCAGAAAAACATATATTCTCTTACATCTCTGAAAATATTAATGATAGATACAGTTCTATTTTTATTTTTGAGGTTTTATCCGTCCCACATATATATATAATAATTTCATCCATTTATTTTGCTCTTTCTTTCATATTAGAGATTTCCTTTCTCAAATGTCTCCTTGATTAAATGTTCATTTTTAAAGGTCTATGACTAAAGTCCTGGTGAGCTTGTCAACTGTGAACTTCCCTGTAGCGTGACCTAGGTGGGCCATATATTGGGGAAGGTGCAATGTCATTTTCTTTACATCTTTCTACGGACTGGTCAGATCCCCCAGAGAAGACTCTTCCAAAATCTTGTATAGAAAGCAAAGGCCTGGCTTCCAGTGTTCTAAAAAGTGAATAAGGTGGATCTCTCAGTATTTAAAAGGCACACATTCAATTAATCTTCCTATTTCTTTACAGTATCTGTGTCCTCAACTGTATCTACTTTTCCTCAGTCAAGTTCTGTTTTAGCTTCTCTGGAGAATAATTCTGCTGGGTGTGAGGGATAATTACTCATGGGTTAGTATAGAGAAGGTGATTTGAGAATTTCACTGCTTTTTAAAACACTTTCAATCAATTCACCATCTTTCAGCTAGCTCTTTTTATCCCATCTTCCAGAGATACCTATTATGGAGTCTTTTGAAGATTCTGCAGCATACATTAAGTTGGTCTGACCCCTCACCCTATCTTAGGTTTGGCTTTCTCAGTTCTACCAAGTAATTTACCATTCATCCATCTACTTTACTGATTTAAAAATTTTATTGATACTGTCTTGTCTTCTCTTTTCCCCATCGCTGTGGATTTTTGCCTTCTTAAAAACTTTAGTGTGATTTTAAAAGGAAATAAAAGTGGACACATGTATTAGGACTACTGTCTTTACTAAGAAATGTGACTTTAAAAAAATGAAGATGCACAGAGTCTATTACTCAGTAATTTCACTTCTGGGTAAACTCTTGACATGTGTACCAGGAGAGATGTACAGAAATATTCATAGCAGTATTAACATATCAATAAAAAGTAACTCATGGATGAATCTTAAAAACATAATGGCTTGTTGTTTAAAAGTTACAGAAACATATATACAGTATAAATTGTTCAGTTGAAAAACATTAAAAAATCCTAAAAATGTATTGTCAGTTACTAGTATCTTTAATATAATAAAACCATTTAAAAAAGCAAAGCAATGATAAACATAAAAAAAATCAAAGCAGGGGCGCCTGGGTGGCGCAGTCGGTTAAGCGTCCGACTTCAGCCAGGTCACGATCTCGCGGTACGTGAGTTCGAGCCCCGCGTCGGGCTCTGGGCTGATGGCTCAGAGCCTGGAGCCTGTTTCCGATTCTGTGTCCACCTCTCTCTCTGCCCCTCCCCCGTTCATGCTCTGTCTCTCTCTGTCCCAAAAATAAATAAACGTTGGAAAAAAAAAATTAAAAAAAAAAATCAAAGCAGTAGTTACCCTTGGTTGGAGAGAAACAGAGTTAAAGTTGGGAATGAAAATGAGCTTCAACAGTATTGGCAATTGTTAGAGTCCCCACAAGCAAACCCTGATGTGAGAACTTAAGTGTAAGTAGCTTATTTTGGAAGGTTATCCCAGCAAATACTGGTAAGAGAGTAGAAAAGTAAGATGGGAAGGGAAGGAAAGGCAAAGAAAGGAAGTGAACATAGGGTAAGTTATAAGCAGATTCTTACTGTGGACAACTGAGGCTCAGTATCACTGGGGACCTCTTGAAGACTGTATAGAATACAAGTCAAAGTCATCCTACCTGCGGGACAAAGAAGTTTAGATATCTAGCTCCCAGCTCCCACCCATTATTAGTTGAGGTATGCTCCTGATGGTCTTAACTCCCCCTATGTCCAGCATGCCCTGCTTCTGGGGCTGAGCATCTTTCTTGACCAGAGGAAAGCCTGCAGGCAAAGCATCTCAGGTGCTTAAAACAGAGAGCCATCAGTGCTTTTTGGGAATAGTGAGCACTGAGGGGGTAAGCCTGCCACAGTACTATTCTAGTTTTTCAACTAGGAGTGGCTAAAATGGGATTTCTCTGTTTATTCTTCATACTATATATATGAAATGTATTCTTTCATAACAATGCTAATGTTAATTAAGAATATTAAGTAAACTTTTATATATGTCTTGAATTCCCATTTTCTTCTTTGGGCAATGTTTGTTAGAAATGTGAACTTCAAAATATGTTTCATTTTCACTGACCTTCTGCTCATTTGCAGTAATGGGGCCACAGATTCCCTGGTGTCATTGGGCCCTAATTCATTCTCTGAACAAGCTGGTCTTTCACTGAAGGAGGGCCATTGTAATTCAGTGTAAATATGGTCATTTATAAAGCAGCAGGAACTGATTTGCAAGAACTCTTCAGACAGTATATTTTAGGAGAGCAACATGGTGTGAAATTCAATTCAATTCATGTCTCTGTTTTTGTATTATATGGATAATTTTTACATAGTAAGATTTGGGCTTTAGGGGTTTTAGAACTCATATACCATTGGCTAAGACAAGTTTTTGGATTATAATTAACTCAAATCCCAATTATGCTATTCCAAGCAAGAATGGTTCTTTATAATCCTCTTTTCTGGGACCAGAATATTACAGTTTAGTTTCTTGAGCCAGATGCATTTTAGGCTGTGCTTATGGAGCAGGTCCATTTAACTGACCAAGACAATAATAGCTAACAACTGGATGTTTTATAGAATAATACATTGCTGTTGGACTCAAGGGGGAAACTTACTAATTTGTATTGGGTTACACAAATAGGCCAAAGGTGCTTAACTGATTTTAGAGAATTATCTCTGACAACTCAAAATCATTGGAGCCAACATGTCTCTATGAAATCAGTTACAGAGACAACAAAGTATTTATTGACTAAATTACCTTTCTAATACATCAGCTTAAAAAAAACTCTGAAAAGAGGTTTAAAAAAATCTCAGTGCCTACCATGACAGGCATAACTGTATTCTGTGGCACAAAGTTTGACTTAATCCACTAGGTGAAAACAATTTCCTCTAAGGCAGCTGAAGGGTAATAAAAACACTCTTTACAAAGGAAGTGACAATTATTAGCTTGAAGGTCCTTAGTTTTTCTCTGAACAAGACAGTCTCATCAGTCTACCTCTGAAAGCGAGTCTCTATTTACACTGAAAACAAACTGATCAGAAATTATGGAATGACCTGTTTCAGAACAGCTCATAAAAAATGGACTCTATAGAGGTGGGGATGTAAGCAGAAGAGAGCAGTTGGTAACATGACATGTTTTAGGGGACATTTCTAACAGGAAAGTAAAATACGCTGTGACTCCCTTTAATTTTACACATCAATCTAGCCTCAAGGCCTACTTGGTGAGGCAGACAAATTTAGTATTCCTTTTGTAACTGTAAATGCATCTCTTAAAATGAATTAGTCATTAGCTTTTGAAAAATTAAAAAAAAATTTTTTTTAACATTTATTCATCTTTGAGAGACAGAGAGAGACAGAGCATGAGTGGGGAAGGGTCAGAGAGGGAGACACAGAATCTGAAGCAGGCTCCAGGCTCTGAGCTGTCAGCACAGAGGCCGACGCGGGGCTTGAACTCACGAACTGTGAGATCATGACCTGAGCCGAAGTCGGACGCTCAACCGACTGAGCCATCCAGGCGCCCGTCTTTTTTTTTTTTTTTTTTAAGTTTTATTTATTGAAGTGATCTCTACACCCAACATGGGACGCAAACTCATGACCCTGAGATCAAGAGTCATATGCTCTTCTGACTGAACCAGCCAACCTCCCTGAAGATTGTCTTCATTCTCCTTCATATCCAACCCCAGTAAATAAGTGGATGGATTGATGGGTGGATGGGTAGGTAGACGGACAGATGGATAACTAATTTAAGTTGGAAGGTTTGACCATACGACAGCACACAAAATACATTTCAAAGGGAGTTGTTAGACCCCAGAGCCTAAATTTAAACATAGGTATGAAAGATGATGGCAATGGAGAGAATTTTTTGAGGATTATTTCATTGGAAAGAGAGATGTACTGTGGGTGAACAATGATACAAGTTGTTTGCGGTGCACCTCATGATGATCACAGAATTCAGTAAGGATCTCCTGCACTAACCCTGTCTTGATTGAAAACTTTGAGATCTTGCCCATCATATTTTTTGCATTAGTATTTATTTTTTAAGTGTTTCACTAAAATATTGTTTATCTTGATTGCTGAGCTTTTTGGCATCCCCTTTACTTTTGCTCTTAAGGTGAGTGCCTTACTGGCTTCACCCTAGTCCCAGTCCTGATTGAGGGGGACCAGGTGATGATGTGTGACCATCACCTGTGCCTCTAAAGCAGCCTATTACAGCAGGATAGAGGTCGATCGCCAAGGAAGGTACTACACCCTCCTCTCATAGTGGGTCAAAAGTGTGGGAATTCTAGGAACTAGATGAAAACTAATGGTAGGAATAGTAGCCTGGGGTCATTTAAAAAGGTATCCTGTCCAAGAGGATAGTCTGAGAGAATTGAGGGCGACCTAAGAGCTGGCAGGGCAGAAGCCGAGGGGCACTAAGAGTGACCCAACTGAAGGTAAGGCACTGCTACATCTGGAGAGTGAGACTGAGGTCTGCCTCTCTACCCTCCACTCTACTCTCTATCCCTAGAGGTGACAAAGCAAGGTTTAAGGCATACTCTCCCCAGAAGACTGCCGGCCTGCTTGCAGCCAAGCCCTAGAACGAAGGTAGGGTGTAGAAGAGAAGCCTTAACTTTGAACGAAGAGTAAAGTATTCTTAATATGTTAGACAAAACATTCCTAAAAACTGAATTAAAACTATAATTTTGATATTAAAGTGGCCTTAGGACTCAAGGCCCTGTTGTAAAACTCCAGGAGCATTATTCCCATTAGAATCTATTGGAGCTAAACTCCAGGAGACTCATTTACAAAAATTACAGTGCAAATGGTGCCCCCTGCAGTTGTGTGACTTGGAGGCTGTGATAGAACATTTTATTACTTGAATAGGCAGGAAAAACAAGGGACTGACTGGGTTTTTAAGCAACCACAGGAAAAAACTTCTCCCAGTGAAAGATAAAGACAAAAATAAATTTGCATTTTAAACTCCGTAAATTGTGCTCATTCAACTTATGGTTACAGAAGGATGAATAGAGGAATGAATGGATGAATAAACAAGCAGATTGTAAAAGACCAATTTAAGTTATTGAAGAGCGTGATTCTATTTAAATTAATCTGTTTCTTTAACAGGGAGATGATTTAAGAAGCAAATTCCTATTGAAAAGGGTATAAACATTCATTGGGGGCAAATTTCAATGTCTGACTGCCTGATGTTATTTAGGGACTTTATCTGTATTTCAAAGGTTGGCCTTCCAGATAGATTAGCTCACTGAAAAGAGAAGCCTGTACCCTGATGCCCTTGTGAGATACTATACACATCTGGTACAGCTGGCATCTGCTGTTTGCTCATCAGTCTCTGACAGCCACCTGGGGTGTTCCCACATCCCTGTGGTTCTCTTTTTTCCAGGCTCACTTTCCTTATTTTCAGTTCTCATTTCTCAGCAAGGTTACAACAATATTTAATTAGCCTTTTCTCCCAGATGAGTCCCTCAAATCCCTCCCACATTTGGTGCCAGATGAAACCTTCTAAAGTACAAACCTTGATCAAATGAAGATACGTGCATGGGTATCTACACACACAGCAATTTATATGAGTATACACATATCCATGCTTATGTGTACATACACATACATATGTATACTAGAAATGTATAAAAATATATACATACACATATGTATGTGTACAAACGTACATATAAACTTAAAACTAGATGAATAAAACATAAATATTACATTAACTATGTACAGTTGGTGGAATTATAAGTCCTTGATCAATATTTTTTCTTTATGCCTTTTTGTATTTTCTAAGTTATCAGCATTCACTGCTCATTAACCTATAATTTAAAATTTTTTTCTTAGGGATGTAGATAAATTTTTAAAAATTTTAAAAATATTTATTTATTTTTGAGAGAGAGAGCCTGAGCAGGGAAGGGGCAGAGAGGGAGAGAGGGGGGTGGGAGACAGACGATCTGAAGTGGGCTCTGTGCCAACAGCAGCGAGCCTGATGCAGGGCTTGAATTCATGAACCGTGAAATCATGACCTGAGCCGAAGTTGGACACTCAACCAACTGAGCCACCCAGCCACCCCTGATGTAAAGGAACATTTAATGAAATTGAAAAATGCTGACAGGGTTGTTAATTTTTAAAGATTTGTATAGGCCCACGTATTTGTGGAAAATGTATATTTCATATGAATGAATGGTGTGTGTGTGCTAGTACTGACTACCATGGGAGATGACACCTTGAGTAATTTTTATTTTTCTTTGTTCTTAGCTATATTTTCAAAAATTTCTATAGTGATATATACAATCATGATAGTTTCCCCAGTAAGCGTGAGTCTCTGTGGCAAGGATGCAAAGCTATGCTAGAAGGTATAGCAAAGCCAACTGATGCTTTTCCTAAAATTGGTAACATTTTCTTGATTTCTAGAGGATTACTTCTGCCACGCCTAAAAAGTAGTGCTTTGGCAACACTATTCTTTCACTCTGAGATAAGTTTGCTTCATTTCATCAAGGAGCCAAAGTCCCTGTAGTATTCTGCCAACCAGAGAGCTTTGAAGCCTATTATCTACAATTAATTTTCCTCTGAAAAGCCTGCAAATGGAGGCTCCTTAATTAGGCTGAAAAACAGGGAGGGAGTCAAAATATTACACCGGGTAAACCCATGAACCTAGTACCAAAATAGAAGGCAGTAGGGTACGGTTCACTATTAAACAACCTGCTAGCTGCTGGTCAAACACTCACATGCTGAACCCAGGCTAGGAAACAAATGACACTTCTAAATAGGCAACAAAGTCTTTAATTAGGATACATATGCTTATTTTGTACATATTTTGTACCCATTTTGTATTGTCTCTGCCCTCAAATCTGAAAATCTCTTAGAAGAAACAAGTTAATATATACTACAATCAGTACAGTAAGTGTAAAGAAAAAGGGTTATTATGATGGCAATACCCAGCACAGGCAAAGAGCCCAGCAGGAAGGAGGAAGGCAAGGCAGCTCGTTAAACAGGTGACACTGAGCTGATTCTTCAATGCTAAGTGGGTGTTAGGCAGAAAGAATATGGGGTAAGATGTGGGATTTGCATGCAGAGTTAGGAAGATGTACAAAATACAGAGATGTGAGACATCATAGCACTTTGGATGGGGGAAGAGTAAAGCTGGGTGAACAGAAGTAAGGAATATAGAATTTTATGCTGATGGCAAAACAGAATCACTGAATGGTAATAGGCAAAGACAGGACATGGCCAAATGTGCATTCTATGAAGATAATTCTCTGGACAAAATAAATTCTGAGAGACTGAAGGACGGGAACACCATTTAGATTATTGTAGTAATCTAGGTGAGAAATAGTGGCTATTGGAAAATACAAAGAGGGGATACATTTAAGTGATAATAGAGGGTAAAAGTTAATTTGTTGATAAAATGTAAAGCCAAGAATAGAGGAGAGGGAAGACTTTAGAATTATCCCTAGGATGGCAGGACCAAGCACTCACGTAGGAAATATAAGAGGAGAAAACAAGGGTGATTGGAAAGTTAAGCTCTTTTCTGGTTGTGTGGAGTTTGAGGTGCTGATAAAGCATGCAGGTAGAGAAACCTTGTCAGGAATAGGTACCAGTAGGAGAGAGATCTGGGTTGTAGCTCTAAATTTTGGAGTCACATAGATAGAAACTCAAGACATGGAAATGAAAAGAGATCTTAAGATGCAACATTTTTTTTTAATTTTTATTTTTTTATATTTATTTATTTTTGAGAGACAGAGATGAGCAGAAACTGGGGAGGGACAGAGAGAGAATGAGACACAGAATCAGAAGCAGGTTCCAGGCTCTGACCGGTCAGCACAGAGCCTGACGCAGGGCTAAAACTCACAGACCATGAGATCATGACCTGAGCTGAATTCAGACGCTTAACCGATTGAGCCACCCGGGTGCCCTAAGATGCAACTATTTTTTTTGGGGGGGGGGAGGGACAGAGAGAGACAGAGCATGAACGGGGGAGGGGCAGAGAGAGAGGGAGACACAGAATCGGAAACAGGCTCCAGGCTCCGAGCCATCAGCCCAGAGCCCGACGCGGGCCTCGAACTCACGGACCGCGAGATCGTGACCTGGCTGAAGTCGGACGCTTAACCGACTGCGCCACCCAGGCGCCCCAAGATGCAACTATTAATATAAGGTGACAAATGAGGGAGAATTGCCCATGGAAGAGCCTAAAAAGGAGCATTCAGATTAGTAAGATGAATATCAAGAGAGAATAAAGTCAGGAAAAGAAAAGGAGAAAATCCAAAGGCGGAAGAGTCAGTGGTCTGGAATGCTGCAGTGACATAAAGGCCAAGATGTGTGCATAGTGTTTGGCAACAAAAAAGTCATCTATAACCTCAGTCAGTAGTTTCAGTGGAGTGGCGAATATGAAAGCTGGTATTGCAGTAGATTGAGGCAGTAACAGAAGAAAATAATGTAGAGACAAGTATAGGTCATTTTCTCAAGAAGCCTGGCTATAAAGGGAAGGAGAAAGACTGATTAGTTTCTAGAAACATCAAAAGAATCTAGAGAGAGTTTTTTCACATCTTAAGATGAGAAAGACGTGACTGCCTTGATGTGGAGAAAAGATTCTACCTCAGCAAAATAAATAAAAGAGAAATAGAGAGGTGCTGGGGGGGCGCTGATCTTTGCATGTGCCTTACTATTATATTTTCAAGTCTTGCTTCCTCTTGACTGAAACTGTATGTATTCATTCTTCTACTTCTCTACTTTAGCATAGTGCTTAGGTCACAGTAGAAATTCTAGTATCTGTTAAGTGAATAAGTTGGTAAAAGAACTTAGAGGAGTAAAGAAAGTAATAACAGGTAATATTGAAAATAAAAAGGCATAAATTGAGGGAATTATAATTTGATGGTTAATTTCCTCTGTGGAGTAATATACAGGTCATCTGCTGAAGGCAATGGAAGAAAAACTATAGGAAAATGATTAAACTTAACACCAAAAAAAAAAAAAAACCCAAAAAATAATCTGATTAAAATGGGCAGAGGACCTGAATAGACATTTTTCCAAAAGAAGACATACAGATGGCCACCAGACACATGAAAACATGTTCAACAACACTCATCATCAGGGAAATGCAAATCAAAACCACAGTGAGATACAACCTCATCCATGTCAGAATGGCTAGTATCAAAAAGACAAGGAATAATAAGTGTTGGTGAGGATATGGAGAAAAAAAAAAAAAAGAACACTTGCACACTGTTGGGGGAATGTAAATTGGTGTGGTCCCTGTGGAAAACAGTATGGAGGATCCTCAAAAAATTAAAAATAGAAATACTGTATGATACAGTTAATTCCACTACTGGGTATTTACCCAAAGAAAACAAAAACACTACTTTGGAAAGATCTATGCACCCCTATGTTTACTGCATCATTACATACAGTAGCCAAGATATGGAAGCAGCCCAAGTGTCCACTGAGTGATGAATGGATAAAGAAGATGTGGTGGTGAGGATGGTGGTGATGGTGGTGGTGTGGGGGGGGGGGGGGCGGTGTGTTTATATATACAATGGAATACTACTCGGCCATAAAAAAGAATGAGATCTTGCAATTAGAGGACATGGAAAAACCTAGGTGGTATTATGCTAAATGAAATAAGACCGAGAAAGACTAATACCATATGATTTCACCTCTATGTGGAATCTAAAAAAATAAAACAAAACCGAAATATAAATAAATAAATGAACAAAGCAGAAACAGAACACAAAAACCAAATAGGTGGTTTCCAGAAGGAAGAGGTTAGAGATGGGAAAAATGGGTGAAAGGGAGGTATAAGCTTCCAGTTAGAGAATGAATAAATCACATGGCTAAAAGGTATAGCATAGGGAATACAGTCAGTGGTATTGTAATAGTGTTGTATGGTGACGGATGGTAGTTATGCTTGTGGTGAGCACAGCATAACATATAGAGTTGCTGAATCACTAGGTTGTACACCTAAAGCTAATGTAACTTTGCACTTCAACTATACGCCAATAAAATAATTTTAAGAAAGGATAAAACTCCACTTTTAATAGAAAAAAAAAGAATGATTAAAGATACAGTTACCACCATGAAATGAGAAGGGAATTGATTGGGATACAGAGAAGTCTTGCCAGGCAGTGCGGAAGATTCAGCTCAGACTAGAAACCATGTGTGTAATAGCACCTGGCCTAGTGCAGGGAAAATGTGCAAGAGCGTTTTTCTTTTAACTGGTAACAGGATATTGATTAGATAGAGAATGTAAATAAACCAGATAGGGACTCCAATTTGGAGAAAATAAAGAAAACTGATGTTCTCTCCAAGCCATTTTCTCCCAAGAGATGGGAGAAAATGAAGGAACCGAGAGGACAGAGTTGTGGTCAGAGAGTCGCATGTTAAATTTTACAGAAGGAACAACTCTAGTGAGGACAAACCACAGGTCATAGCCTTGGATGTAAAGAGATAAAGTGCAATCAAAGTAAAGGTTACTAGAGATGACGAAGTTAAGGAACTGTGAGGCCAGAGTGACAAATGGCTTATCTGTGTGGACTTTGAGGTCACTCAGGATGATGGCAGGACACAGGAGATGATGATGAGCCAGGTGCCAAGATCTTCAGTGGTAGATGGTAGACAGCAATGTTATATGGGAACAGTTGGTAGATAACGATAGATGGGGTAAACCACAGATAACTATGGTGAAGTAGGCTGGAAGGTGATAGCCAAAAGGAAATGGTCTCAAAAGAAAAGACTTAAAAAAAAAAAAAAAGGCAGACACATGGTTTAGATGGGGAAGTAGAGAGCTGAGATTAATGCAAACCCATCTTCCAATGTCTGTGGTATGAGGGGCATAATAGATGAATGATCTTCCATTCAAAGTGCCTGAGGGAGACTCATTATTTGGGGGACAGAACTAGATTACAAGTAAGTCAGAAAATGTGGGGTGCCTGGGTGGCTGAGTCGGGTAAATGTCCAACTCTTGATTTCAGCTCAGGTCATGTCTCACAGTTTGTGAGTTCGAGTCCTGCATCAGGCTCCTTGCTGACAGTGCGGAGCCTGCTTGGGATTCTGGGATTCTCTTTCTCTCTCTCTCTCTCTCTGTCTGTGTCTCTCTGCCTGTCCCCTGCTCACTGTCTCTCTCAAAATAAATAAACGTAAAAAAAAAAGAAGGCAGACAATGAAGGAGTTGTAAATCCTTCATGCAAGACCATTCAACTGACACATGTAGATCCCATAAAATGGCTGTCCTGGTATTAAGGACAATCAGCAAGCCACACTCACCATTATATGGTAAATGTCCTGCTATGCACTGCTATAATTCTAGAGTCTTTGGAAGAAAACCAACCAGCCGTGTCAAGTGCAAAATCTAAGACATAATTTAACAACTCTTAATTATTTCTAAAATTTAGAAGATTATGGTTAAAACATAATGAAGTAGTCTCTGTAGGCAAACATTAGAATTCTTTCTCATTCCCCATTCACTGGTAGGGACTGGACATAAGTCTTTCCTTTTTTAATTAATTAATTTATTTTTCAGAGAGAGTGGACACATGCACAGGAAGGGCTGAGAGAGAGGGGGAGAGAGAATCCCAAGCAGGCTCCATGCTGTCAGTGCAGAGCCTAACATGGAGCTCAATCCCACGAATAGTGAGATCGTGACCTGAGCCAAAATCAGAAGTCAGATGCTTAACTGACTGAGCCACCCAGGTGCCCCAGGATTGAACAGTAATCTTAAAACTTCTTGTTGCTCCTTCCACCGGTCCCTCAAATCCTTCTCTTATATGGGCCTGATAGAGATGACTATTTTTCTCTGACATGTGAAAGTTAAACAAGTTGGGATTGAAATCCTCAGGTGATTAGAAAAGGCCTGAAAATGCTGTTTTCCATAAATGATACATATGTTTTAAGTACTCTAGAAAAACGTTCCCTCCTTCTATACAATGGAGTAAAAGGATTTCTCTGATCTCTAGAAAGCTATTCCTTTGTGATGAGCTTGAAACACTGTACTGCCCTTCCTCATGATGTCTCTGGTCTTCATGATGATACTAATATTTCCTTGACTATCATGAATTAGCTGTTTTTGTCTGTTATGACTTTTATGGGACCTTTAGAAGATCATTACATTTGGGAGAAGTAGGCTTACCTGACCCACTCTTGGTAGTTCAGGACAGGCTTCTTAGACCTGTCCCAGTGGCCAAGCTGGGACCTGAAGCAACAGAAAGCATGCACATCCAGGAGACTGGAGACTGAAAGAGGTTTAGTATGCTTGGACCTTGGAGGAAACTGTAAGGAATGTCAAGAGACTGGAGATATGAGTAGAGGCTTCATAAGCCACAGTAGGAATGCAGTCTGCATAATCCCCTGAAGGAATGGGATAGGGATCAGCAGGAGCTTCTGCTGATTTCCACTTCTTCCATACCATTCAGTAGCTGTTGTGGACTATGAAACCCAGAGAGAGACAGAGCACAGCTTTACCTCCATAGCATCTGCACCCACATGCAATGCATACCCAATCCACCCACTCTCCCAAGCTGCAAGACCCTAAGTCTTCTGGCATTATCAGAGAAGAAAATAAAGAACTGGGTCTGCCATCAGCTGGGGAGTCCAATTATATCATCAGTAGGAGAAGTCTGTAGGGAACTTGGTCTACAGGTTCTGTATAATCTTTCCTAGGTGGTGTCAGGTAAGTGATAAGAATTGACAAGCTACAGAGTTGGGAAGCTGGAGAAGGAAAAGTACAACGTTAAAAATTTGATCTAGTCATTTAAAAAATCCAGTGATTCCAATCTATAGACAAGAGACTCCTAACTGACTTTAAATTAGGATACTAACACTGATAAATGGAAGACTGAAAAGTTTAACATGTTCATTCTGTTAGTAGGTTGGCCTGAGTCCAAGTGCTATTTGCTTACCTGATGCTACTCTGCTCCTTCTGGAAAGCTCAAATGTGGCCAGGAGACAAGATCATGTTCCAAAGGCACTGTTAGGTGAACAACGGTAAGAAGCCACTTCTTGCTTTTTTCTGCCTACCTTCCTAACTGGGTCAGACACTTTTAGTTCAGCCATGAGATTACAGAGTAGACAAATGTATTCCTGGAGGGAGCTATTTGGCATCATGTTATCGTTAACAGGCAAATCCAAGTCATAACCAATCCCAAGTTAGTCACCAGTGAAGTCACTAAATACTTAAACAACTTTAAGGTGACTTTCTAATAAACAGCAGAAAGACAAGGATTTTATTTACAAAAAATTAAAGTGGCTTGAGACCTGGGAAAAATATAAAAGTTTATTAATACTGTTGGAATTTCTTTCTCAGAGAATGAGGAGAGAAAGATTTACTGAGTACTTGATGTCTCCCAGTTGCTCAGGTGTATGTTTTATATAATTTGTTCACATAACCCCATGTATTAGGTATTATTATTATCTTCATTTTATAAATGAAGAAACTGAGGCTTAAACAGATTAAGTAATTTCACCAAGGTCCTATATAGTAATGGGTGTTCTAGGCAGTATTTTTTTTAAATATGAAATTTATTGTCAAATTGGTTTCCATGCAACACCCAGTGCTCATCCCAACAGATGCCCTCCTCAATACCCATCACCCACCCTCCCCTCCCTCCCACCCCCCATCAACTCTCAGATTGTTCTCAGTTTTTAAGAGTCTTTTATGGTTTGCCTCCCTCCCTTTTTTTTCCTTCCCCTCCCCCATGGTCTTCTGTTAACTTTCTCAGGATCCACACAAGAGTGAAAACATATGGTATCTGTCTTTCTCTGTATGACTTATTTCACTGAGCATAACACTCTCCATTTCCATCCACGTTGCTACAAAAGGCCAGATTTCATTCTTTCTCTATGCCATGTAGTATTCCCATTGTGTATATAAACCACAATTTCTTTATCCATTCGTCAGCTGATGGACATTTAGGCTCTTTCCATAATTTGGCTATTGTTGAAAGCGCTGCTATAAACATTGGGGTACAAGTGCCCCTATGCATCAGCACTCCTGTGTCCCTTGGGTAAATTCCTAGCAGTGCTACTGCTGGGTCATAGGGTAGATCTATTTTTGATTTTTTGAGGAACCTCCCCAGTTTTCCAGACTGGCTGCACCAGTTTGCATTCCCACCAACAGTGCAAGAGGGTTCCCATTTCTCCATATCCTCTCCAGCATCTATAGTCTCCTGATTTGTTCATTTTAGCCATTCTGACTGCTGTGAGATGGTATGTGAGTGTGGTTTTGATTTGTATTTCCCTGATGAGAAGTGACGTTGAGCATCTTTTCATGTGCCTGTTGGCCATCTGGATGTCTTCTTTAGAGAAGTGTCTATTCATGTTTTCTGCCCATTTCTTCACTGGATTATTTGTTTTTCGGGTGTGGAGTTTGGTGAATTCTTTATAGATTTTGGATACTAGTCCTTTGTCCAATATGTCATTTGCAAATATCTTTTCCCATTACATTGGTTGCCTTTTAGTTTTGTTGATTGTTTCCTTTGCAGTGCAAAAGCTTTTTATCTTCATGAGGTCCCAATAGTTCATTTTTGCTTTTAATTCCCTTGCCTTTGGAGATATGTCAAGTAAGAAATTGCTGAGGCTGGGTCAGAGAGGTGTTTTCCTGCTTTCTACTCTAGAGTTTTGATGGTTTCCTATCGCACATTCAGGTCCTTTATCCATTTTGAGTTTATTTTTGTGAATGGTGTAAGAAAGTGGCCTAGTTTCATTCTTCTGCATGTTGCTGCCCAGTTCTCTCAGCACCATTTGTTAAAGAGACTGTCTTTTTTCCATTGGATATTCTTTCCTGCTTTGTCAAAGATTAGTTAACCGTACTTTTGTGGGTCTAATTCTGGAGTCTCTATTCTATTTCATTGGTCTATATGTCTGTTTTTGTGTTAATACCATGCTGTCTTGATGATTACGGGTTTGTAATAGAGGCTAAAGTCTGGGATTTGTAGGCAGTATTGAGACCCAAGTCTTTTTGTTTCTAAAATACATCTTCATTTTACTGTACCACATTTCTATTCCAGTGACCAGATACATCTATTTTTCTAACCTAGAAAGATATATTGGATCCATCATTCATGGCCTTCTAAATTCTCAAATGACCATAAGCAGTGAATTACCTGAGAGACTAGTCCTTGGCTTTAGAACTTTTCTACTGTTCTCAACTTGAAAGTATCTCAAATGATGAGGTTTTCAGTATCTTTGACAAAAGGGAGAAAAACAAAGTTGAGGTAATCAACTTTTTTCCATAAAGCTAGTTACAAATGTAAGAGACTTCTATTATTCTAAAACTACAATCTCTCTCCCCCAGCACCCCTCTTCCTCTCCCTGTCTCTATGTTCTGATGTCTTTTTCTCTTTTAATGAAACAATGGAGCTAGTAGAAGGTAGTTTGCTTTTTAACATGCTTACAAGTAAGCATGTTTCAAGCATGTTTCAAATAATAAGTGGGCAAGTCCACTGAAAGAGTGTGTCCAATGAATATAATCAAAATTACAAACTTAATTCTGTTCCCCAATTTCCTGTTCAAATGTGTTAGTTATGTCCTTCCTCTAACTGCGAATGAAATTTTGGACATGCTCTGTAGCTTCTCTATTGACCTTTAGTTAATAAAATGTTCTCAGATCACATTCACTCACAGTAATAGTCTCTTTTTAGTAAGTGATAAGTTCAAGCTAGTTAATAATCAAAACTCTGATCTTCATAGTAAGTTAATGTGTTTCCTCTAGCAGCCCAGTCCTGCTCCAGACTGAAAGCCTACAGTGGGGGAAGGGAGAGATATGGTGACCTCCTTGTCTTTTTTCCTTTTTAGCTGACCTCCATGGCCTCGCCCTACATACATACTGAGTTTTAGCTTCTGATTGCACCAGGATTGGGGATGAGGGGGAATAAAACAAAGATATGGTTTTAATTAATGGCATAGCTAACATCTGGCTTTTGTTTTCTCTGCCCATGGCAGATGCTTGAAACTGATTCTTTCTCTTATAGAAGCTTTCATGTAATCTAGCTACATTTCTACCTCTTAAAATTTTTCTCAGTGGCCTATCACCATTCAAGACCAAAACAAAAACTTGGCGAGTACTTACTCTGTGTCATGCACTGTACCAGGTGCCAGGATATTTACCAACCCAAAAGCACAATGTGAAAGAACATATTAGTAAAATAAATAAATCTTCAGTCTCAATATCATATTAAGTTTAACTTTTTATTTAAATTTGGTCATAAAGTCTTACTTTACAAGTTAATTGCTATTGTAAAAAAGGGATAGGTCATTAATAGTCTCATTTCTCAGATGTTATTTGATATATGTTCTGACTTGTGTTACCTCCAATGTAGTGTGCACTTTGAACTTATAAGCAGAAAATCTATTTTCAAAGGGTATGCATTCGAGTTCTTGAAATAAATGTGCTCCCAAGTTTGTAGTTTAAGACAGAGTAGGCATTGTTTATCATGTTTTACAGCTGACTCCTAAATAACATGGGGGTCAGGAGCACCAACCAGCCCCATGCAGTCAGAAATCCTTGTGTAACTTTTGATTCCTCAAAAACTTAACCATTAATAGTCTACTGTTGACTGGAAGTTTTACTGATAACATAAACAGTCGATCACATATTTTGTATGTCACATGTATTATATACTGTATTCTTACACAATTCTTATTTCTCTAGTAAGCTAGAGAAAATACTTTAAAATACATTTAAAATACTGTGCTGTATTTATCAAAAAAATCCATATATAAGTGGCTCTGTATAGTTCAAACTCATGTTGTTCAAGGGTCAACTGTAATTCAGTTGAATTTCAGGAGACGAACCAAGAAATTTATAGAAAGATAAACTATGATGGGTTGGCATTAGTGTAGTTAGGTGACCTTTTAAACTTTAAACTTCCACATCACAGTATGAAGTTGGTTCTGAGATAAGAAATAGAATAAATTGTCCCCTAAGGACAGACCTGAATCTCTGACTGCCTAGAGGCTCACTCAACCAGAGATCATGGCTTTTGATGGTACTTGGAAGATAGACCGGAATGAGAACTATGACAAGTTCATGGAAAAAATGGGTAAGGACTTAATTCTTCAGTGGCTTATTTTATTCCTCACAGATACTTTCCTTTCTAATTCTGTCTAAACCTCAGGGTTTAGGGAATGGTTCCTGTTCTGGTGGTAAGGATCCAGAATGTATGATGGTTCAGAGTAGGGAAAATAATATTTTCACTTCTTATATTAGGAAGACTACACTGTCTCACTAGTAGAAGCAAAGATTCTTTGAGTTCTCTGAAACAAAAAATATCCAGGTAGGTTTCATTCACTCTTTAACTAATGATTGTGCTTATACCATTGAAAACTGACTTTTTTGGGGGGCGCCTGGGTGGCGCAGTCGGTTAAGCGTCCGACTTCAGCCAGGTCACGATCTCGCGGTCCGTGAGTTCGAGCCCCGCGTCGGTCTCTGGGCGGATGGCTCAGAGCCTGGAGCCTGTTTCCGATTCTGTGTCTCCCTCTCTCTCTGCCCCTCCCCCGTTCATGCTCTGTCTCTCTCTCTGTCCCAAAAATAAATAAACGTTGAAAAAAAAAATTAAAAAAAAAATAAAAATAAAAATAAAAGAAAACTGACTTTTTTTTTTCCCTTAGAGAATAAAAAAGGGCAGTGTGTAATGAAAAGCTCAAAACTTTGAAACACTGAATTCTAGAGGATGGAAAAACAAAGATAGTAAAGCAATGGGGAAAAAAAAGTTCTATCAAAATTCACAATTCTAAATAACTTAGACTTAATTCTCATTCCTCTGACATGTAAAATTGGGGGAATAATCTCATGATTCCATGTGGTTTCTGTGTGAGTTTTAGCTATCTTTAATATCTATTCCAATACTCTGGAAGTCCATACATTGTACAGGATGTGCAAACAAACTTCTGTCATTCCTCAAAAAATAAAACCTGCATCAATTATGTCCTATAGTTCCAGAATTCCATGTTGAAATTTATGGAATTTGCACATCCTTACACTAATGAATTTGACTGCAATATTTGCCAATTTTCTCATTTTTGTGACAGTCAGAAATGCTACAAAAAGCAAGGAGAATTATGAAGTTCAAAATTTGAAAGCTATTATGGAAAGTGAAAAAACGTTTTAAAAACACTGTTTTTGCAGAATTAAAGTTCCTTATAAATATATGAATATATTTAATCCTTCATTTGACATTTTTGGAATTTAGTTTACTTAACACTGAAACAAAAAGTTTGATAACTGTATTAAAATTATTCAGTTCTAAGATCCTACAATTCTAGTTTTCATTTAATTTTTCTTAAGTTTTGGAAAAATAGCTTGAATCACTACTCTTGATCTAAGCTTGAACTTTTTCGGCAAGAGGCATTTTGAATGTTCTTGTGCAAAGACAATGCTATCAGGCTTTCTTCCCCACCCTCAAAACGTACATAAACAAATAAGTAAAACAGGACTTGTTAAAATAAACACTTTCTATGGCATTTTGACTTTTTTTCTCCAACATCTTTTGCTTTGCAGGTGTTAATATGGTGAAAAGGAAGCTTGCAGCTCATGACAATCTGAAACTGACAATCACACAAGAAGGAAATAAATTCACGGTCAAAGAATCCAGCAATTTTCGTAACATTGATATTGTTTTTGAGCTTGGTGTCACTTTTAATTACAGCCTAGCAGATGGAACTGAACTCAGTGTAAGAAACTTTTTATAAGCAATGCATTCTTGATTTTTTTACACAATACTAAAATAATCTGTTTTCTGTCATTGGATGTGGTCTAATTAAGTCTCCTTCATTTATTGAAGCAGCCAATAGTTTATCCACATTGTATCTTGCACAAATTGGCAGAATATTTAACTATAATGTTTTTATTTTCATACACATCTGTAAATAGTCTGGATTGAACAATAAGAATTAGAAAAACATCCTTCAGGTGATTAAGTATAGACCTATTATTCATAAAGAAAATGATAGCTCAGTGTTTTCAACTTATTATATAACTGATAGCAATAAAAACTTTCATATTTCTCTAACTTAAACATAATAGTAATTTAATAAATATACCAAAATAGCAAAATAAGTGAATAAATTAGTTAATGGATAAGTGACAAAATGGGAAAGTCTAATGCTACATTGTAGGTCATTGGGAATATACCTTTTAATGTTTAAGATAAAAAATTTTAGAAAGTCATACTTCCAACTGATTTTTTAAAAACATTTTTGTCCTCAGGATTTTGTAATTAAATTATATGTTGGTAATGACAAACTGTGAAATATCTTATCACTTATGGTCATTTTTATTTATTATTTATTTTTTAAAGGTTTTATTATCAAACAATCTCTACACCCAGCTTGGGTCTGGAACCCACAACCCAAGATCAAGAGTTGGATGCTCCACTGACTGAGCCAGCCAGGCACCCCTATGACCATTTTAAAATTATTACAACAATTATAAAATTAAAACAAACACAGGGTTGTTAGGTTCTCCATGAAACTAACTTGAACTATGACTAAATTTACGACACTCTTTGTAACATGAAACATTGAGAAAAATGCTGTTCATCTACCTTAAAGTTTAGCATTTGGAAACAACTGAGTGAGACAAGCATAATTGTTACCAACACATACTCTAGAGCCCCAAAACCTAGGCTGAATCCTGGCTCTGTGACTTTAGGTGAAGTACTATGCTTCAGTTTTCTCAACCATAAAATGGAGATAATAATATCTACTTCACAACGTTATTGTAAAGATTGAAAAAGTAGATCTATAAATTGAGAACAGAGGGCACCTGGGTGTCTCAGTAGGGTAAGCATCCAACTCTTAGGCTCAGGTCATGATCTCACTGTTTGAGTTTGAGCCCCGTGCAGGGCTCTGTGTTGACAGCACACGGCCTGTTTGGGATTCTTTGCCTCTCTCTCTCTCTCTCTCTCCCAAAAATAAATAAACATTTAAAAATAAACAATAAACTCCCAAAAACCCCCACCTCAGAACAGTGTTTGACATACTTAAGACCCTAAAAAAATTATCATTATTATTATTTGTTGTGGTTACTATTATTGTTTTACATATTATTATTATTATTATTATTATTTTACATATGTAGGGTGCTTGGAGCCTAGAGGGAAATAAACTTGTTGGAAAATTCAAACGGGTAGACAATGGATGTGAACTGAATGCTATCCGAGAAATTGTAGGTGGTGAACTGGTCCAGGTGAGTTGTAAAAATATTACAGCTATTTCTTAAAGACAAAATAATTACATAACAATAATTTTATTTTGTGATTCCTGAGTTATAGCTTCAACAAATAAACTAATACTTTTCTCATAAATCTTATTTTAAAGAGATACGTTATTTTCTGATGCCTATTTATTGAGGAGAGCTTATATATATGCCAAATATATCAGTGCCTATTGATAACCAAAAAATGTGTTTTGAAGTGGGCATATCCTGCCTCTGTATAAAATGTTGCTATCAAGACTAAGAAAAAAAATATTATAATCATTTCAAAGCTATAATAATACTAATACTTTTCTTAATTTAGCCTTAAATCTTAATGGCAAATTCTTCTATGTTTGTTAACACCTTTCAGACTTACACATATGAAGGAGTAGAAGCCAAGAGGATCTTCAAAAAGGAATGAGCTTCATTTTTGGAGCACAGCCCAGAACACAAATTGAATAGAAAATCTATATTGTATTAAAACTGTTTTTCTCTCCCTGATTAGTCCTTTTGTAAACATAACCAGTGACTTATATTTCTAGTCTTGCCAAGGCAAGAGAAGTAAAAGCTAATTAGGATTTAATTTGTTTTACATTCTCTAAGATGTACATTTATTGCTGTATTCGTGTTGGAAAAGAATTTGTGACATGTTTTAAAATAGATGAATAAACTTTGTTCCCACATTGCTTTGTAGGTAGCTTTTCCTTTAAAAAAAAAAAAAAGAAAGAAAGAAAAAGAAAAAAGAACAAAAAGGAGGGGCACCTGGGTGGCTTAGTTAGTTAAGTATCCAACTCTAGGTTTTGGCCAGGGTCATGATTTTACGGCTCGTGAGTCCAAGCCCCACAGCAAGCCCCGCATCTGGCTCTATGCTGACAGTGTGGAGCCTGCTTGGGATTCTCTCACTCTCACTCTCCCTCTCTCTGTCCCTCCCCAGCTCTCTCTCTCTCTCTCTCTCTCTCTCGGTCTCTCTCTCTCAAAATAAATAAAACTTTAAAAAAATTTTTAAATACAGATTAAAAAAAATTAAATAAATAAAGTTATGCAACATATGCATTGATAGACTATACTTTCCCCCACCCCCACATTTGGTAAACTGAAAACACAGACTGGATTGGGGTCTTTAAAATCTTACACTGGTTGTGATTTTTCAGCAGAAACTTTGCAGGCCAAAAGGGAGTGGCAGGATATATTTAAAGTGCTGAAAGGGAAAAATGTATAACCAAGAATACTCTACCCTGCAAGGTTATCATTCAGAATTAAAGGAGAGATAGAGTTTCCCAGAGAAGCAAAAACTAAAGGAGGTCATCATCACTAAACCAGCTGTACAAGAACTGTTAAAGGATCTTCTTTAAATGGAAAAGAAAAGTCCACAACTAGAAATAAAATATATGACAGAAAAAATCTCCATTGTAAAGCAAATATATGATCAAGGAAGTGCATTTGCTACTTAAAAGTTAGTATGATGGTTAAAAAACAAAAATAGTAAAAACACCTATAACTACATAGATAGTTTTAAAATACATAAAATAAAAAGATATATAATATGACATAAAAACAAAACATGGGGAGGGGGTTAAAATGTAGTGCTTTCAGATGCATTCAAACTTAAGTGACTATCAGCTTAAAATAGACTGCTATATAAATAGATCAATATAGAAAAACCTCATGGTAACCACAAGCCTAAAATCTACAATAGATACACAAAAAATAAAGAGAAAAGAACCCAAACATAACACTAAAGAAAATCATCAAACCACAGGGGAAAAGACAAAGAACGGAAGAAAAAAAAAAAAACAGAAAAACTACAAAAACAACCAGAAAACAATTAACAAAATGGCAATAAGTACATACCTATCAATAATAACTTTAAATATAAATGGACTAAATGTTCCAATAAAAAGACACAGGTTTGCTGAATGGATAAAAATAGAAGACCATCTATATGATGCCTATAAGAGACTCTATTTTTTTTAATGCTTATTTATTTTTTAGAGAGAGAGAGAGAGAGACAGAGAATAAGCGGAGGAGGAACAGAGAGAGAGGGGGACAGACGATCCAAAGCAGGCTCTGTGCTGATAGTAGATAGTCGAATGCGGGGCTTAAACTGACAAACCCTGAGATCATGACATGAACCGAAGTTGGATGCTTGACTGACTGAGCCACCCAGGTGCCTCAAGAAACGCTCTATCTAAAGACACACACAGGCTGAAAGTGAAGAGATGGAAAAATATTTTACATACGAATGGAAATGAAAAGTAAGTTAGAGTAGCAATACTCATATCAAATAGACTTTAAAACCAAGACTGCCACAAAAGACTAAAAGGACATTACATAATGACAAAGGGGTCAATCCATGAATCAATTAATTTGTAAATATTAATTCATCCAACATTGGAGCACCTAAATATATAAAGCAAATATTAACAGACATAGAGAAATTGACAGTAATACAATAATAGTAGGGGACTTTAACACCCCACTTACATCAAAAGATAGATGGTCCAGGCCAAAACAAAAAACAAAAAACAAAAAATTAGTAAGGAAACAGTGGCCTAAAACAACACACTAGACTAGATGGACTTTACAGATACATATATATAACATTTTATCTAAAAGCTACAGAATACACAATATTTTCAAGTATACATGGAATATTCTCCATGATCAACCACGTTAGACCACAAAACAAGTCTCAATAAAATCAAGAAGATAAAAATCATATCAAGCATCTTTTCTGGCCATAATATGAAACTAGAAATCAATTACAAGAAGAAAACTAGAAAAACCACAAACATGTGTAGACTAAACAACATGCCACTAAACAATCAATGGGTCAATAAAGAAATTAAAAAGGAATTAAAAAATACCTTGAAAATGGAAACACAAGGCTTCAAAATTCATGGAACACAGCAAAAACAGTTCTAAGAAGGAAGTTCATAATGATACAGGCCTACCTCGAGAAACAAACAAAAAAATCCCATATAAACAATCTAACTTTACAACCTAAATAAACTAGAAAAAAAATAAAAATAATAAAGCCCAAAGTTAGTAGGAAGAAGGAAATAATAAAGATCAGAGTAGAAATAAATGAAATAGAGACTAAAAAAAAAAAAGAAAGAAAAGCAATGAAACTAAAAGCTGATTCTTTGATAAAATAAGTAAAATCAATAAACCTTTTGTTAGTTCCATCAAGAAAAACGACACAGGACCCAAATAAAATCAAATGAAAGAGAAGTTACAACTGACACCATGGAAATCTAAAGGATCCCAAGAGAATACTATGAACAATTATAAATCAACAAAATGGAAAACCTAGAAGAAATGGATAAATTCCTTGAAACACAGAACCTTCCAAGACCAAATCACAAAGAAATAGAAAACCTGAATGGACTGTTTACAAGTAATGAAATTGAATCAGTAATTTAAAAACTCCCAACAAACAAAAGTCCAGGAGCAAACACTGTTACAGATGAGTTCTATCAAATATTTAAAAAAGAGTTAATACCTCTTCTTCTCAAATTATTCCAAACACCTGAAGAGGAAGGAATGCTTCCAAACTAATTTTACAAGGGTAATATTATTCAATACTGGAATCAGACACCACAAAAGGAGAAAATTACAGGTCCATATTCCTGAATGACACATATGCAAAAATCCTCAACAAAACACTGACAAACTAAATTCAACAATACATTAAAAGGATCATATACCACAATCAACTGGGATTTATTTCAGGGATATAAGAATGGTTCAACTTCTATATATCAATCAACGTGATACATCACATTAACAAAACAAAGCATAAAAATCCTATGATCATCTCAATAGATGCAGAAAGAGCATTTGACAAAATTCAGTACCCATTTATGATAAAAAGTCTTGAAGTGGGTATAGAAGAAATGTATCTCAAAATGACAAAGGCCAAATATGACAAACCCACAGCTAACATTATACTCAAAAGAGAAAAGCTGAAAGCTTTTTCTCTAAGATCAGGAAAAAAACAAGGATGGCCTACTCTTGCAACTTTTATACAACATAGTATTGAAAATCCTAGCCACTGCAATTAGGCCAGAAAAAGAAACAAAAGGCATCTAAATTTGAAAGAAAAAGGGGCACCTGAGTGGCTGAGTCAGTTAAGCATCTGACTTCGGCTCAGGTCATGATCTTGCAGTTTGTGGGTTTGAGCCCCCCATCAGGCTCTGTGCTGACAGCTCAGAGCCTTGAGCCTGCTTCAGATTCTGTGTCTCCATCTCTCTTTGCTCATCCCCAAGTCATGCTCTGTCTCTCTCTCTCTCTCTCTCTCAAAAATGATAATAAATAAATAAATAAATACATAAATAAATACATAAATAAATGTAAAGAAAGAAGTAAAACTGTCACTCTTTACAGATGACATGATACTATATACAGAAAATCCTAAACACTACTGGAGCTAATAAACCAATTTAGTATACTTGTAGAATACAAAATTAACATACAGAAATCGTTTGCATGTCTATACACTAACAACAAGCTACCAGAAAAGAGAAATAAAGAAAATAATCCCATTTATAACTGCATCAAAAAGACTAAAATACCTAGGGATAAATTTAACCAAATAGGTGAAAGACCTGTACTCTGAAAAGTGTAAGACACTGATGAAAGAAATTGAAGCAGACACAAACAAATGAAAAGACATACAGTGCTCAAAGACTGGAAGAATTAATATTGTTTAAATGTTGGTATTAGCCAAAGAAATCTATAAATTCAAAGCAATCCCCATGAAAAATGCCTTTGCATTTTTCATACAACTAAAACAAAATATCCTAAAATTTGTTTGAAACCACAAAGACTCCAAACAGCCAAAGCAATCTTGAGAAAGGAGAACAAAGCTGGAGGTATCATACTCCCTGATTTCAAATTATACTACAAAGCTGTAGTAACCAAAACAATATGGTGCTGCCACAAAAACAGACACATAGATTAATGGAATAGAATAGAGAGCTCAGAAAGAAACCGATGCTTACATCGTCAAGTAATCTGTGACAAAGAAGGCAAGAACACACAACAGGGAAAAGATAGTCTCATCAATAAATGCTGTTGGGAAAACCAGGTAGCTACGTGCAAAAGAATGAAACTGGACCACTATCTCACACCATGTTTTCAAGACTTGAATGCAAGACCTGAAGCCATAAAACTCCTAGAAGAAAATATAGGAATAAACCCTTTGACATCAGTCTTAGAAATATATATATATTTTTGACTAGTCTCCTCAGGCAAAAGTAACAAAAGCTAAAATAAATAAATGGGATTACATCACAGTAAAAAGCAGAGAGAAGAAAACCAACAAAATGAAAAGGCAACCTGTTGAATGGGAGGAGATAACCTGCAAATCAGACATCCGATAAGGGGTTAATATTCAAAATATATAGAATTTGAAAAACCTAATATCAAAAAAAAAAAACAACAAATAACCTGATTTTAAAATGGGAAGAGAACTTAAATAGATATTTTTCCAGGGAAGACTTACAGATGGCCAATATTCATATGAAAAGATGCTCAACATCAGGGAAATGCAAACCAAAACCACAATTTTACTTCACAACTGTCAGATCGGTTATTATTAAAAAGACAAAAAATAAGTGTTAGCAAAGATGTAGAGAAAAGGGAACCCTCATACATTGTTGGTGGGAATGTAAATTGGTGCAGCTACTGTTGAAAACAGCCTGGAGGTTCCCCTAAAAAATTAAAAACAGAACTACCATATGATCCAATAATTCTACTTCATGGTATTTATCCAAAGAAAACAAAAACACCAATTTGAAGGGATACATACACTTCCATGTTCACTGCAGCATTATTTACAATTACCAAGATATGGAAACAACCGAATAACCTGTCTATTAATAGATGAGTAGATAAAGAAAATGTGATGTACACACACACACACACACACACACACACACACACACACTGAAATATTACTCAGCCATAAAAAAGAATGAAATCTTGTCATTTGTGACATGGATGGACCTGGAGGGCAGTGTGCTAAACAAAATAAGTCAGACAGAGGAAGACAAATACTATATGATTTTACACAAATGTACAATTTAAGAAATTAAACAAACATATAAAACAAACAGAAACAGTCATGGATACAGGAAATAAACTATTGGTTACCAGAATGGGAAGGTATTGAGGAGGGGGACAAAGTAGGTAAAGAGAATTAAGAGGTATAAATTCAAGTTATAAAATAAATTTCATAAGAATATAATGTACAGAAAAGGGAATATAGTCAATACTACTGTAATACTTTGTATGGTGTCAGTAACTAGACTTATTATGGGGATCATTTCATAATGTATAAAAAATATGGCATCACTATGATGTATACCTTAAAATAATAGGATATTACATGCCAATTATGACTCAATGAAAACAAATCTTTCACTGGCTGTAAATATTTTCCTTAGAAACATCTATTATTATAAAAATAATATACATTCAATTAGAACTCAGAAATAAGAAAAGCAATTGCAAAATAAATATTTCCATAAACCTACAATCCAGAGATTATCACCATTCTGGTGATAGATAGATTTTGATAGATATCCTCCTAGTTCCCTTCTCTTGGTGTAGATATGTATATTTCCCCATTAATATCACTCAGAACAATATGATAGGAAATAAATGAAATACTAAGTCAAAGAACTATATTTTTCTACACTAGTGATTCTCAGATCTGGCTAAGAATCAGAATCACCAGAGAAACTAAAAACTTTTGCATTCTTTTACAAAATTTTTAAATGTTGATTTATTTATTTTGAGAGAGAGAGAGCCTGAGCAGGGGAGGTGCAGAAAGAGAGAGGGAGAGAGAGAGAGAATCCCAAGCAGGCTTCATGCTGCCAGCGCAGAGCCCAAACTGGGGCTTGAACTCACAAACCATGAGACCATGACCTGAGCCGAAATCAAGAGTTGGATGCTGAACCAGTTGAGCCACCCAGGAACCCCCAAATTTTTTGCATTCTTCATCTCTACTGTTAACCTACTGGATAGAATCTCTGAAAACAGAACCAGAGATTTTGGAAAGCTCCCAGTAGTTCTGCTGCAGCAGGTCTACTAACCAGTCTTTGAGAACAACTGGGCCATCAGACACCAAAAGTGTCACCTTCAACTGCCACCTCCTCTTCCCTTTTTTTTTTTTCATAAACACTGATTCTGACAACTGGCTAGGGCCCAAAAAGTTTTCTTTTCCTCGTATTCTCACATGATGTACTATTTTATACACTTCAAGCAATTATATTTTAAGGTGTGTATTAGGGGGTGGAGAGGGGAATCAACTTTTTCAGCATTTAACTATGGACTTTTGTTTTGACTAATTCTTTTTCAAAATGATGAAAATAGCAGCTAACATTTATATAATTCTTACTACGTGTCAGGCACTGTTCTAAATGGTATATACATATGGCAGATACATTATAGTGAGGGAAGAAAATCATTTGAGTACGTGATGAAAAGAAAAGAAATAGATTAGAGTATATGTAATCTTTTGCAAAAATAAGAATTTAAATCCACTGTTAATTTTATAACTGCATGAAAAACTTCACATAGAAAATAGCAATTATTGGGGTGCCTGGGTGGCTCAGTCAGTTAAGCGTCCAACTTTAGCTCAGGTCATGATCTCGCGGTCCGAGAGTTTGAGCCCCGCGTCAGGCTCTGTGCTAACAGATCGGAGCCTGGAGCCTGCTTCAAATACTGTGTCTCCCTCTCTCTCTGCCCATCCCCCACTCATGCTCTGTCTCTCTCTGTGTCAAAAATAAATAAAAACATTTAAAAAAATTAAAAATAAATAAATAAAAAGAAAATAGCAATTACTTAGATTTTCACTTTTTTAAAAAAATAAATGTTCAAAGTACTTTTATCTCTCTAATCTTATTTGTTCCTACTTTTGTATATATTTGAAATTTTCCATAAAAAAGTTAGAAATATAATACTTAAATACATATATAACTCCAGAAACCCACCCCTTCCCGTCACTTCCACTGAATCACCATTATCTTTCCCTTGGATTAATATAACTCCCTTAAAAAGCCTCCCAATATCTACCTTCCCTTCCCTACCCTGTGTTTTTCAACACAGCAGCCAGAAGGATCCTTTAAAATCTAAATCAGATCATGTCACTCTGACAAAACACTGAAAGGTCTCCCATTTCATTCAGAGAAAAAGCCTGTATCCTCAGTGGCCTACAATCAGATCCCCTATTTAGCTGACATGCATTCCTGTTTTCATGGATTGTCTGGGAGAAATAATTCCAAGGGGAAAAAATACCCTTGAGCAAAGGCCCTAAAACAGGAGCAAGCTTGGTAAAGCTGAAGAACACAGAAAGCCTAGTATGAGTCCCCCAAATCTTCTATAGAGCTGACCAAAAACAGAAGCAATGTTCAGGAAATACAAGCTGACTCAGCATTCCTAGAACTCAGGAATGATGTGGTAAAAATAAAATGGGTTTTGGAATCATACAAACTTGCTTAAACTCTTGTCTTCCCACTTATTAAAAGTCAAATTCAGATCCTTAGTTTTTCTTACTTAAAAAATGGGGAAAACAGTAATGATTTTCTGCAATTGTTTTTAATTGAGGTGTGATAAATATGTAAACCATCTAACATGGTGCCTAGCATATAGCTGATATTTCAGTAAAGTAAGTAATAACATAAGAACATAGGTAAGAACATGTACCCTTCTCTTATAGAGAAAATAGAACAAAGTAGTCTTGATTGAATAGACAGGAAAACTCTTTTCTCAAAATATCCCTCACTAAGCCTATGTGGTAGAGTAAGCCTTGGCCTAGCAGGTGAGAACTCTTAGTTCTAGTCCGGTCTATGATAGAACTAGCTAGGGACTGTGGGTGAGCCACTTCATTTCTTCAGAATTGAGTTCAATCATCTTTTTTTTTTTGTAGGCTCTGTGCCCAATCATGACCCCTAGATCAAGAGTCACATGCTCTACCCACTGCACCAGCCAGGTGCCCAATCATCTTCAAAATAAGGCAATTGGACTAGATGATCTCTAATAATTCTCTCACACTACTAAGATTCTATGATATCTGAATAACATTCAGTGATTCTTCCTTTAAATAGCCCTCTGGTATGTGTCATCAAAAGGCGCTGCAATAACAGAGAGTGGGCTGGGCAGAGGGAGATATCTCTTAAGCTCATAAAAGCATGGCTAGCTTCATGCAGGTGCACCTTGTGCGGGCTCAGAAGGGCCTTGTGTTTGGTTTAACGTGCTGCTGTTACTGTGTTAAAATTCTCAATAAATTTTGAACAAGAAGCTCACATTTTCATATTAAACTGGGTCCTGCAAATTATGTAGCTGGTCCTGTTCCTATGAGCTGACTATGAATAAGTATAAAAGATATTTCCTGTGAGCAAATAGAGACTGGCAGCAAGAGATCCCTGGGAGCCTGAAGAGAAGTGACTGGGTGAGTAAGATAGTTGTCTGGGGTAGAATGTGAATGGGAGGGGGTTTTGTGGGGATCAGAAAGGGAGGAAGTTCACTGTGGATGAATACTTCAAACTGAATGTTTCTTTACCTTCTGCAACTACTTGCTTTCTCTGAACTATAGTATAAGACTGCCATCTACTGGTCAATGACACAAAGTCTTTGAAAGACTTCCAATTCAGGGTCTTTACATTTCACTGTCCAAAGGGTAATCCAGAAAGATTTAACATATTCTGCAGTTTAAAACAATAATTATTAAGGGCTTCCTCAGTTACAGCTTCCAAACTAAAGTAATAACAAAGACCTGTCCACTTGAACAATCCCTTACACCTGCTTTTCTTTATTCAACAAAAAGCAATTTTTAAAAAGCACTATGCAGCAGGCATCAAATGTTCAATGATGAACACCCATCAGTAGAGATATTTAGGTCATTAAGAGCTTCATCGAATGAATTCAAATGTTCAGGTTCATCTTCGGTCTGAATCAGAACACCTAGAATATCATCATCATCTTGTAGGGGTAGAGTTATACTTTTATATTCAGTGTATGCTAATATGCAAGATGGTATATATCTATGACCTTCAGGCCCAATGACCTACGTTCAGCCTATTGGGTAAAGCAGACATTCCTGGAGGACTGACTGGGAAAAAAAGAGTAAGCAAGGCAGTGGCAGAAGATGAAGAAAGTTAGGGGACATGGAACAAATTAATAGTCACCAAAAAAAATTAGTGTTCCAGGGAGGTTCTCATCATAAAATATCTACCCCCACTAAGAATTCTATCAAAATAAAGTATTACCAGAAGCACTCCCTTCTACAATATCTAGATTACCAGAAAGAAAAAAAGGGAATTTAGCATGATGTATAAATTTGTCAAGTCACCAAGGTGTATACCTGAAGCTAATATAGCACTGTGTGTCATCTATCCTCAAATTAAAAAAAAGCGGAAGGTGGGGGGGGGGCTTAAATACCTGTCCAATAATTGCTGGTGAGGGCTGCTGTTAAGGGAGAAGAATAACAGAAATTTGAAATCTGGAGGAGGAGGAGGAAGTTCTCCCCAGATCTCAGTCCAGTTTAAGGCCACATCACTCAGACTACAGGGGTATAACTGGTTATTTTCAAACAATTCTTATACACTCATTACATTCACTGGAGAAAATATCTGAGAGCCAAAGACTCTGTTTCTTCACTCAAAAACAAACAAAAATCCAGGGCCTGGCTGAGCCTGGCTGGCTCAGTCAGAAGAGCATGCAACTCTTGATCTTGGGGTATTGAGTTTGAGTCCCATGTGGGGTTTGGAGATTATAAAATAAAATTAAAACAACAAAAAAACCCAAAAGTCCTTTTAGTGAAGGAGTTTATGCTTAATGCCATTTCTTGGTTTGCTTTAGATAATTTTTTATACAATATATCAAGATTAGCAAGGGTATCAAAGGACATAAATATGACACAGGACTTCTCTTCAACACATCCTTAGAACAGAAAAACCTGAGTGAAGACGGAGCTTATTTCACGTTCCCAATCCCCACTGGCTGTTGGTTCTGTGATTCCATAGCACAATGTGTTCACCAATATCATTATTCTGTATTAAATTTGTTTGACTGTCTCTTCTCGTCTGTGAGGTTTGGGAGGGCTAGGATAGAGAGTTATATCTATACTCCAACACACCCCTTTAACACAAAGTAAACTTCAACAATTGTAGTTGAATAAATAAATGGGACCTGCTAAAAAGACTCAGCCTCAGCAAGCCAGCCTTCACCATCCTGTGTTCTGAGAACTTATATATGGAAGCTCTACAGAGGGAACCATTTCTAGTTATTCCTTATATCCAGATAACCTTATTCTGAACCAGGTCACCAGTACCCTGGTCATTTATTAGGCTAGCTGATGCAAAGACAGTCAATCTATAATACTTGAGAGCAGCCTATAATATGAGAATTTTGTCCAAGATCAATAATGCTAATTAAACGAGTTAGAGTCTCTCTTGGAAACCTGACTTCAATATGTGGAAAGTCATCAGCTAGTAATGATGGGCAAAAGTTCAAAGGCATAGAAGAAAAGGCAGACAACAGAGATCATGAGGCAAAAAGGGTCATGATCGAGTTCCGATAAAAAACTGGATAGAAGAAAAGAGCGTGAAATAGTAGGTTTTTAGAGGTAGAAATGATGAATTCTTGCTTCTGGTGGATGAAAGTATAACTTGTTCACCACAGCATCGTTGGATCCTGGGTGGCCAAGAATACATACTTCTTTAACCAAATATGAACTATGCACCTACTATGTGACAAATATGACATGCATTTCAGTGGTGAACAAGAGAAATCTATTTTGTTCCCATGGAGCTTTGAATCTAGCTTAGAAGCTTAGAACCTAGAAGTAGAATACTGACACTGAACAAGTAAAAACAACTGTGGTACATGTTATAAAGAAGTAGTGTAGATTCTCATAGAAACATGCAACATCTTAGATTATATTTTCCATTGGTCTATTTTTTGCCAAGATGACTGATTATATAGGCCTTCCTATATTAGGCCTGATTATATTAGGCCTTCATATATTCAAAGAGGCCTAACACACACTTGAGATTCTTTTCATTCTTATTTTCATTTGTAACCATACATGAAAATGCTAGTTCCCAGGGCCTACAAAATCTTCACAATACAAATTTGCTCCAAAATACAAAGAAGAAACTGTAAAATCTAAACAATTGTTTTACTCACAGAATACATTCAGATGCAGTTCAATGCAATCTTACTACCACAAGTCAACACATATGGTGTTTACAATATGCTAGATGTTGTTCAAAGTGCTTTATAAAAATCAGTTCACATTAATCCTCACAATTCTATACAATAAGAACTAGTGTTACTATACTCATAAAAGAAGAAACTGAGGCAAAGAATGGTTTATATAACTTGGCTAAGGTTAATAGCCAGTAAGTGGCTATACCAGGATTTGAACCTAAGCAGTCTGGTTTTAGAGTCTAGAGGTTCTGGAATCCAGATTCAATTTAATTTGATGTGATTATGTAGGCAAATTTTCTTCCAAAATATCATTCAGCACATATTTATTGAGCATTTATTATATGTAGGTGCTTATCTAGCTGTTAGAGATACAACAGTGAACAACAACAACAAAACCCAAAAATCCCTGTCTTCATGAAGGGGATACAGATAATATACAAGAAGTAAAATATGTGGTATATTAGATGGTATAAATGCTATGGAGAAAAAAAAAGTCAGGAAGAGGGATGAGGAGGAGTGCCAGGGGTGAGATGGTGGGTACAATTTTAAATAGGGTGTTCAAGGACCATAACCTGAGTAGGTGATATTTGAGCAATAACTGAAAGAAGTGAGGGAATGTGCCATTCTAAGTGTGCCTTATATGATATTAGGTAGAGTAAGAGTCCTGGGTTTGGATCCTTGGATGCATGACAGTATTAAAATAGCCCTGGAATGGGGCACCTGGGTGGCGCAGTCGGTTAAGCGGCCGACTTCAGCCAGGTCACCATCTCGCGGTCCGTGAGTTCGAGCCCTGCGTCAGGCTCTGGGCTGATGGCTCGGAGCCTGGAGCCTGTTTCCGATTCTGTGTCTCCCTCTCTCGCTGCCCCTCCCCCGTTCATGCTCTGTCTCTCTCTGTCCCAAAAATAAATAAATAAACGTTGAAAAAAATAATAATAAAATAAAATAGCCCTGGAGTTACATTTAGTGACTTTCTGGGATTTGCAATATAAAGGGCCTAACTAGCACATTCTATGAGGGCTCCAAGTTGCTAGCTTAGGAAGAGCAGAATAATGAAACTGAGCATTATTAAAAGAGCCAACAGCCTCTGCATTTATTTTGATCTGGAATTTGTGTAGGAATACTTTGTGAGTTGGCAGTGTTGAAAACTTCATGAACTTTATTCTTCCCAATTTCTAAAGTTGATACAGTATTCTACTCTGCCTGGGTTAGAACTGATGTAGTATATTCTATAGCGGTTGAGTGGAGTATCCCATATATGTCTATTAGGTCTAATTGATTTATAGAGTTGCTCAAAACGTCTATTTTTTAACATTTTTATTAAAAGAGAGAGAGAGCAGGGGAGAGGGGCGGGGGGGGGGAGAGAGAGAGAGAGAGAGAGAGAGAGAGAGAGAGAGAGAGAGAATCTCAAGGAGGCCCCATGCCTAGCACGGAGCCCAACACAGGGCTGGATCCCATGACACTGGAATCTTGACCTGAGCCAAAATCAAGAGTCAGACACTCAACTGACTGAGCCACCCAGGTGACCCAAGATCCCTATTTTCATACTGATCATCTGTCTAGATCTTTTACCCATTATTGAATGTGGGATATGGAAATTTCTTTTTTTTTTTAATTTTTTTTTAACGTTTATTTATTTTTGAGACAGAGAGAGAGACAGAGCATGAATGGGGGAGGGGCAGAGAGAGAGGGAGACAAAGAATCGGAAGCAGGCTCCAGGCTCTGAGCCATCAGCCCAGAGCCCGACGCGGGGCTCGAATTCAGGGAGTGTTGAGATCGTGACCTGAGCTGAAGTCGGACGCTTAACCGACTGAGCCACCCAGGCGCCCCGAGATATGGAAATTTCTAACTAGTATTGTAGAACCATCTATTTCTCCCTTTAATTCTGGCTTTGTATTCTTCATATATTTTGATTAAACATTTGCTTGGTTGTTGTAAACCTCTGACTATTTCCCAGAGTTCTGACAAACTCGTTTCAAATAGTTTCTGCCTATTTTTAAATGTTTCTGGAGGCTTGGCATTGCCTACTCCACCAATTTGAACACGGGTCTCCCAAGGTGACTTTTTGACACAGCTCTCACCAGAGCAGAAAAGAAAAAAAAAAAAAAAAAAAAGTAAATATGTCTTCTAACAGGACATATTTATATATGAACATAAAAACTGACCCTCTCTAGTAGGGGCTTCTCTAGCAGGGGTCATTCCTGCATCTATCTCTTCCATTTCATATCAGCCCCTGAGGAATCATAGAACTCCATGAAAAGTAGTTTGAAAAGCAGTATTATAAGCCATTATACCCCTTCATAGTTATGTGTCTGTTGCTTATGATCTGATGTTAGAAACAGTTAAATAATAATTAATTTGGGGCTAAGTTATCTCTTGCTTATTTTTAAACTTACTTGTTTTCGAAAAACCTTCTTCCCAACTTCTAGTTCATTTTCATTGAGAAAATTTGGAAAATACAAAAAAGCACAGAGAACAAAATGATCTGTGATGCCATCTTCCAGAGATAACTGCTGATAATATGTCAACATTTTTCATGTTTACAAAATGTTTAATAATGGTTATTATATATATATATATATATATGTATGTGTATATATATATATATATATACATATATATATATATATATAGCAGTTATCACCTTGGCATCCATTTACTTAACACTGTTATTCCATTCAGGCCTATGTTAATATCACTATGTCTACTCTTGGAAGCCTATTATATAATTTTATAAGAGAAGACTTGTCAAGTATTGACTAATCTTTCAATCTCCAACTCAATGCCTGTCCCTCCTACACCTTTCAATGCAACAAAAACAGGTTGATCACTCAGTTGATTAGTATAATGAGAATTCTAGGTTGTAGGTTTCAACATCTTTGTCATCTATGCCTACCAATTTAAGCCTTGCCCTACTGAAGTTGTTTGGAAACTTTAAAAAGAAGCAGAATGCCTTCTTTATATTGAAATGAAATCTTTCATGAAACCCTAAAGTTTAAATAAACAAAACTGAGCTTTTGTGGTTGAAGTGTGCACATGTGTGAGAAGGTAGGTGGAAGAGGATAGGTAATTTGTTCATAGCCAATCCTGCTCAGACTTCCTAACACCAAAACCATGATGCAGGACCTCAGGACTCTGGGACAGAGTGAACATCACATTGCTCTGCTAAATGTCCTCAGTCAGTACTGCTAATGAATTAAATGACTACTGCACCTAAACCTTTGGCTGCTCAGACAGAGCCTGACACACAGAAGGCATTTAAAGAGTATTTATTGAAATTAAAGACAAGAAATCCAAAAGGGGAGAATGGATTAGTGCATATCCATTACTACCACTGGAAAAAAACCTCAGAAAGCATCCCCACTGAGAGTGGTAGATCAGTAGTGACATATCTTAGTGGTATCATTATACTATTATGTTAAAACAGAGCTAATTCCACAAGTATTTTTTTTACCAGGATTGTATCAGTGGTTGCAGAACACAACAAAATATAATTGAATAAATATTTAATTTTTCTATGTTCAAGGTACTGTTGAAGGACTGTGGAAACTACAAAGCTAGTAAAAAATATAGTTTCCCTTCTAAAGGATACTTAATACTCTAATAGGGGAGAAAGTTTATATAATGCTGTGTTATAAAGCAAGCCAGTGTGCCAGACAATATGTCAAGAAAATTTTGACGTTTCTTGAGTTGAAGGTAAAAAAAAATTTGGAAAAACGATCAGCCCAGGGGATAGCCTCATCAACAGGTGGTTGCTATACAATGTAGAGGATAATAACTAATGCAAAAGGAAGGTAAGAAAAGTATGGAAGTAAATACTTTACTGCCTTGATCTTGAGAAGTTAACCCTCTCCCCAAGAAGAAAGCATGGTATATGAAATAGGTGGAGACAAATTAAATGTGAAGTTTTCACAATTGGTATGTTAGAAATACTGAGAATGGAGAAATCAATGTGATTTCTAGAGGGAAACTTTATGAAGTTGGCATCTGAATTGAAAAAGGATGCGGAGGATTAGGATAGAAGGGGAAGTATTACAGGTTAATGAGTACACACATCAAAGGCCAAGAGGAGAACAGTTTCTCTGAGAAAGAAGGAAGATAGCAATCTGGCTACAGCAAAAGGTGTTTGCTGGACACGAGTTTAGCTGAGTAGGGTGGAGACAGACTAATGGTGGGATACATGGATGGGAGCTGCTGAAGGCCAAGATGAAGATAAAAGGGAAGCTGCAACAAATAGCAATTAATTGTGATGACTATACAATGCTCAAAGGAAACAATAATAGAAGTGAACAGCAATGATGGTGGAAAAGAAAAAACAGACAAAATTCCCCAAAAGACAGAGAAATAACTTGGTGTACCAATCCACAGAGTTATTGGAACACTCATTCAATTTGGAAAGGAGACAAAAATGCAATGAAGATAAGAAAGGGGTAACTTAAGAAAAATCCATGTTTTCAGATGACAATTAGCAAAGTATTTATTTATTTATTTATTTATTTATTTATTTATTTATTGTTGGAAAGGTTACTCTATCTATAAAATTAGTTTAACTCCTACGATAATCATGAGGATGATTTATTATATGGACATACTAACTCAACAGCTGTCTGAAGAAATCTGTATTATCACCTTAGGTTAAAGCATAATTTATCACTCCCTCTTAAGAACTTACTACACTTGAACTTCAGAAGTTTGGAATGTCTTCCTAAAAAATACCTATCTTTGGCCTGATGGTAATGGCATGCTCATACACTATCTTCTCTACCCTAGCTCCAATCAGATTAATTGTGTTGACAGTATTGTGAACATGACGGATCACGGTTGCAGTATAATAACTCATTCTGTAGTTTCTGGTACATATTTTTCACGGACATATCAGGCAGAAAGGTTTAAGGGAAAATGCTAAGCTCCTACCTCACTAACAATGTATCTGAATTTCAGTAAAGTACTTTCTTTGAAATTAAATTGCTTATAATTTAAGGAACACAGTGAATTCTACCACTATACTCCATATTCATTTCTGTCTATCAGGTAGAATAATCAAGAATCACTGGAATTTTTACAGGGGTGAAGTCTGAACAGGTGACAGACTCTTTCCAATGAATTTAGTCTACATGACCCCTCTCTGTTTGTATTAATTGTTCTCCCAAATGTGACAGACCTTCCTACTCAAGAAATCAGACCCTAGTACCAACATCCTCTCACAGATGAACATGTGACTCTTTGCTAAGGACAAGTTTCAAACCATTTCAGAACTTGTTCAGTTTATGTCAGGCTATTTCTACATTTACAATTTCAATGACTTTTATCAATCCTATTTCAATAATTAGGAGTAGCTGATTCAATCTTGCCACTGAAAAGAATGCTTCCATCATTCTATGGGTAATAGTTTGCTTGCCTCCATTAATTTTTGTAAAGTCTCAGTGTCACTATGATCAGGGTCTTTTCCAACCTATTACCAGCCTATAATCTGGGCTACATCACACAGTCTAGCTAATTTTCAGATAACAGTCTTCTCATTCCCCAAAGCTACAAAGCAAAAGGACAATGGTATTTTTCTTTAAGGTAGCAGACTATGTTTGTCTCTATTACTGGGTAATTGATTTGGAGGCAAATTAAAGCAAGTGTAGGTATCTGTAGAACAGCATTAAAAATGCTGGATTTGTGGGGCGCCTGGGTGGCTCAGTCAGTTGAGCGCCCGACTCAGGTCATGATCTCGCACTCCGTGAGTTCAAGCGCCGTGTCGGGCTCTGTGCTGACAGTTCAGAGCCTGGAGCCTGTTTCAGATTCTGTGTCTCCCTCTCTCTCTGACCCTCCCCCGTTCATGCTCTGTCTCTCTCTGTCTCAAAAACAAATAAACGTTAAAAAAAAAAAATGCTGGATTTGGAATCAATTTTAGGCTTTATAATTTTTTTTTAGTAACTGTAGACTCTGTACCCCTTTTGTGTCTCACTTTCTAATTCTGTAAAATGGAGTAATCACAGCTTCAAAGAGGTTTTATCAAGATTTAGTGGCACACAGCCATACCTTCATTCATACTGCACGAAGAGAACCACTAATACATACCTGCATTTTCTGAACAACCCAAGATTCATAACATGACAGGGGAGAAAATATTTAAAATGGGAGCCACCAGGGAAAATCCAGGCAGAATAGTGAAGGAGTTCAGAGCATGTCACCCCAAAATATGCTGTTTTACCATA